>NW_012267330.1:2614129-2625575 GCF_000151885.1 Dipodomys ordii
ACACACACACACACACACATACACACACACACACATACACACACACACACATACACACACACACACACCAGGCTCATGCTTGAAAATGAGTTTGTTGCATATAAAGGCTTTATTTATACTCAGAACAAACTAAAAGGCTTTAAGCTCTCTTTGTTCTACTTAGATTTAGCAAGGACCTCTGCTTTTCACTTGAATTCTGAAGATAGTCCAGTATGAATTATTTGTCCTGTTGCTTCATTTCCAGAACCTGTGTATTGTAACTCCTAAGTCAGTATTTCTCCTCAGTGTTTCTTCATGGCAGCAACACGTTATGACCAGACAGCTCTTTTCTCTGAAAGAATACTGCGTATATTACAGAATGTTTAGAAGCATTCTTGGCCTTATGGGTTAGTTTTTGTATTTTGCATTTCAGTTAGATGAAGACACATCACACAATACCTATCAAGTGTCTACAACTGTATAAAAGTGTCTACAAATGTAGAGCAATAACATTTTCCATGATGGAATAAAAAATCAAATATTTGTGTTGGCACTTAACAATAACAAAAGATATGCAACAAAGATAATTGAAACCAAATATTTCCCACATAGTTTGATACCTCACTTAAAACTGGACCTGATAGCTGAGTGTGGTGCTTTTAGCACTGAGGTGTAAGAGGCAAGAAGATGAGTTCAAGGCCAACCTGGCCTAAACAGTAAAACCCTATTTCAAAAGAAGGGTCTAACGTGTGGCCTGAAGCCTCTGAATCCAATCTTCAAGAAGAAAATTTAGGACATGACTGTAGTTGAGCCTAGGTGATGACTCACTAATCTGTGTTTCTTTAAGGACCAAGACTCCTGTGATGTGCAGGGGAGATAGGAGCTAAGAAATGAAGTGGAGAATATCTTTTGTGAAGGAAGGAATTTGGATGGAGACATCAGGCTAGGTTTAGTTTAAATATTTGTTGCTTAGTGTAGTTTCTGGCTCATTTTTTGTAACTCTTGTATATAAAAGTTACAGAGAGAGAGACCACTTAAAGATTCAGTTATTTAATTTTTTTTTTTATTCAGGTGTTGAATTTCCAAAGCCAGTGCTTTATTTTGTTTACTTTCCTTCTCTTAGATGATTGAAGTGGATGAATCTGATGAGGAAGAAAACAGTCTTCCTACCACAGGAGCAGATAAAAGGTAGGCCAGAAACTTCCTGAAAAAACCAAAAAATTAAAATGAAAAACAATAGACTAGTTTGTAAAGTCGATGGATTGTTACTGCAAGTATTTTCAATGAGAACCTATAATTAATTTCCTTTTGTTTTTATTTCACATTGATTTTATTGATAATATTATTTTGTTAATATTTGGCTTCTTTGTTCTCACTTTGTATATATCCAGTTGAGCTAATAGAAAGAGGATGATACACACTCTACCTTCAAAACTGATATGCTGTTCCTTTTGTTTTGATTTTGCCTGTTGTTTTTAAGCTTGACTTATTACCATTCTCTTGTATATTAGCATTTTCTATGAATAGTGTTTGACTAAAATTTGTGTTTAAAATATTTGATGGCCTTTTTATAAAATACTTTGTGTTAAAAACTTTTTGCATTAAATTAGATGTAATGAGGACATGTTTAATAAAGTACTGCCTTCAGGCAATGTTAAATTATACTGATGAAAAGAGTTGATATATTCAAATCCACTAAATAGTGATTGAGTCAGTACATGGGAACTTTTATCAAGCAGACACTTAATTTTGATGTGGTATGGACTCTCAGGAAAAAGCAAGGAATGTGGACTATGGTAAAAAGAAACATTTCTGAAGATCCTTTGATCTTGTTACAGAAATGAGATTTGAAGTTGTTACAATTTTCAGAAGTAGGATGGTAATAGATACATTTTAATATAAGAAGTGTATTAGTTAAAATTTTCTTCCCTTTTTTATAGGTGAGAAAGTTTAAGCACAGGGAAGTTGAATAAGTTGTCTAGTAAATGAAAAAAACTGGAATCCAAACATTCCAGAAACTTTTTCTCTTTCGTAGAATTTTTTTTTTGGTCAGTTGGGCAGGGGCCCTGGGCACTGTCCCTTAGCTCTTCAGCTCAAGGCTAGCATTCTACCACTTGAGCCACAGTGCCACTTCTGGCTTTTTCTGTTTATGTGGTACTGAGGAATCAAACCCAGGGCCTCATGCATGCGAGGCAAGCACTCTACCACTGAGCCACATTCTCCTCTTAGAATTTTTAATTTATTTGTACACGGGTTTCAATGCGATAACCTATAAATAGTTACAACATACCCCAATCCAAACTGAACCCCAAAAGCCCTATTTAAAAAATGATTTTACTTCTTTTAATATTTTTATTTTATATGTTTATGTTTGTTCAGTGGCTAGCATTGGCTTAAAAACCTGAAAGTGCTTTTTTTTTTTTTTTTGGTCAGTCATGGGGCTTGAACTCTGGGCCTGGGCCCTGTCCCTCAGCTCTTCAGCTCAAGGCTGGTGCTCTACCATAGCACCACTTCCAGTTTTCTGGTGGTTTATTGGAGATAAGAGTCTCATGGACTTTCCTGCATGGACTGGCTTTGGACCCTAATCCTCAGATCTCAGCCTTCTGAGTAGCTAGGATTACAAGCATGAGCCACCAGTTCGTGGCTGAAAGTGCATTTTTGATTAGGAAAAATTTCTGTTCTAGTTCATTGTCTTTGTTGTTTCTGTTGTTACTGTTTTGGTTTTTAAATTTGTTGTTTTTTAAACTTTTTTTTTTGCCTCAGGTATTCAAGTACATCATCCAGCAAACATATGTCCCAGAGCCAAATAGCTAAAGGAGTCAATTTTGAATCAGATGAGGTAATAAATATTTTACTAAACTTTAACTGATATTTATCTCTTTATAAAATGAATATAAATACCAGTAGTTAGATGCTAAAAGTTTTTGTTGTTGTTATTGGTCAGGGGCTTTAACACAGGGCCTGGTATGGTCCCTGGGCTTTTTTGCTGAAGTCTAGACCCACAGCACAAGTTCTGGTTTTCTGATTTTTTAATTGGAGATAAGAGTCTCACAGACTTTACTGCCAAGGCTGGCTTCAAACTGCTATCCCCTAATCTCAGCCTGCTGAGTAGCTCGGATTACAGGTGTAAACCACTGGGCCTGGCTCTAAAAGTTATTTTAAAAATAGCTTCACTGGTAACCTTTCTTTGAGTATTAAGTCAATAAGTAACATTTGCTGATGTCCATCAATATAATTACTTCATATAAAAGGCCTAGGGGACTTTAAACATGACTTCCGCTCAACTTTTATTTAATTTTCTCTGTTAAAAGAATCAGTATTTTTTTTAGCTTCTGCCATTTATATTGCATTTATATGGAAAAATAATGGCAGTGATAATGTAAGAGTTTTTAACAAAGTGTTTATGAGGCACCCACTCTGCTCCACATTGATTTTATATTAGAAGGATCATGGTGGAGATTTTCCTATCATGGAGTGTTGAGGCATGGACCAAAATCCTCTCTCCAGGATATGTGGGAAAAACTCCAAATCAAGATGGTTGTCTGAAGGAGACAACCATAAAATCTCAACTAGAATGAGGAAGAATAGAAAGAAGTAGAATCAAACTTTTTATCTTTTCCTTTATTAATTTTTTGAATTAAGTTGAATTAGAGTTACATAACTGAAAGCTACTGGTGTTTCTCTTTCTAAGGCTGTCAATGAAAGCAAGGATTTCTGAATTTTTGTTAAGTACTTAAAGGTGTTTTCCTTTGGCCTATGACCTCCTTCACTACAAGGATATTTCCTTGTAGCTGGGAAGGTGGCTCAGTGGTAGAGCACTTGCCTTGCATGCATGAGGCCCTGGGTTCAATTCCTCAGCACCACATAAGCAAAAAGAAAAAAGCCGGAAGTGGTGCTATGGCTCAAGTGGTAGAGAGCTAGCCTTGAGCTGAAGAGCTGAGGGACAGCGCCCAGGTCCAGAGTTCAGACCCCACAACCGGATCCCCCGCCCCGCCCCCCCCTCCCCAAAAAAGAAAATATCCTTGTAGTAAACACCTGTAACATAAAATGATCTTCACTTTTTTTGGGGGGGGGAGTCTGGTCGTGGGGCCTGAACTCTGGGCCTGGGCACTGTCCCTCAGCTCTTCAGCTCAAGGCTAGCGCTCTACCACTTGAGCCACAGCACCACTTCCGGCTTTTTTCTTTTTGCTTATGTGGTGCTGAGGAATCGAACCCAGGGCCTTGAGCCTGCAAGGCAAGTGCTCTACCACTGAACCACCTTCTCAGCCTGATCTTCACCATTTTTAAGTGCACAATACAGTAGTATAAATATATTTACATTATTATAAAACAGATCTCTAACTTTTTGTCTTACAAGACTGAAAATCTGTATCCTTTTTATCCCTTAAACAAGTCTATATTTCCTTTTTTCTTTTCTCCTTAGCCTTTGGTAGTTACCATTTCTCACTACTTTCTTTTCCTATGTATTTTTCTACTCTAGATACTTGAAGTATTCACAGGTTTATCATGCTGTGGCAGGGAGCTTAGCTCTTTTCTTTTGAGCCTCTCCATGAATATGACAACAGTAACTGGGGAAGGTTTGCTATAGCTCATGATACAAAGAAAAATGACAGCGAGAGCTGTCCACCTATTGCATGCTAACCTGTCTCATGCTAGCATGTACTTAGGTGTTAAAGTTCTGCTTCATCAAGGCCCAGAAATTCTGGAATCCAGCACCTATGAATGCTGAAAACATGGCCCAACACAATTCATTCCTCCTTCAGGCTGTTTATTGCAGGTGTTTCAAGAGAAAAAAAAAGCTGTCAGTGCAGAAGGAAAAAATGTGATGATATATATCCTAAACCACAAGTTGCAGATTTGTAAGATGAACAGATAAAGATATCCAGTGTTCAACATGAATCTGTCATTAATAAAATCTGCATTGTATTTGCAATGAGTATGGTTTAGATTTGATTGTCACAAATACATAAAAGATGTAACTTTGTGAACTGATGGATATGTTAATTAGCTTGACTGTAGTAACAATTTTGCTGTTATGTATTTCATAGTATCATATTGTATATCTTAAGTACACAGCATAAAATTTCATTTTAATAGCTAAAAAAATCTTAAGGAAAAGCATGATTAGCAAGTTCTTTTCATCTTTATTTTGGAATTATCTTAAAACTATATAGTTTGGGCTTATCTGAGGTTTGTTTTCATTCTAAAATTAATTAATATATGTGATATTCTTACTTATTCTTACCATGCATATAACTTGGCACACCTGTTTGGAAACTCAGTCAGTCTGAGAGTGTCATCAATTCGTGACAGTTAACAAAGGACAGATAAACAATTAAAGCTGCTTTGGAGTCAGAACTTCTGTATGTGGCTTTACTATTTTTGTCTGGCTTTCCAGAAAAGAAGATATTTGTAATATAATGTAAATGAGGGAAAACAAACTATTCACAAACCAATTAGATATGGCTTGAGGTATACTTTTTTTCCTGGCTTACCTACACCTTATTTATCTTTTTTTTTTGTCAGTTGTGGGGCTTGAACTCTGGGCTTGGGCTCTGACCCTGTGCTCTTCAGCTCAAGGCAAGTGCTCTACCACTTGAGCCACAACGCCACTTCCAGTTTTCTAGTGGTTTATTGGAGATAAGAGTCTCAAAGACTTTCCTGCTCAGGCTGGCTTTGAACCCTGATCCTCAGATCTCAGCCTCCTGAGTAGCTAGGATTACAGGCGTGAGCCACGGCACCTGTCTCTCATTTATCTTTATTAAGGTTAATAACTGGGGGAAATGAATGTGTATATATTATTGATATGTGTATTATGTATATACACACATAGGTATATAACTTGAGAAGTCTTTATTTTGGGGCATAGTGATGTAGTCCTAACATTTGGGAGGTAGGACTGTTCAAGGCTACAGAGTGAGTCCAAGAATATAACAGGCTATCTAGCATGTATCTGTCTAAATAAATAAATAAAATAATTAAAAACATTTAATTGAATTTATATTTCACACTTAAAAAGGAATGTAAAAATTAAATCTGTCCCTGTGATTCACTGATATTTTAGCATAATAAGTTCTTGTTTCAATAAAGTAAGGAGGAATCACTGACTTAATATTTATATATTATTTCAGGATGATGATGATGATCCTTTTATGAATGTCGGTTCTTTAAGAAGAAACAGAAGATGATATATTTAATGAAAGCCAGACATTTTCAGGATACAGGAACAAAAATGGAAATGTTGTAAGAAGATTTTACAGTTAGAGATGTTTTAAACATCTCTAATTTGTTAACTTGAGGAATTTGCAAGAGTGAATAGAGAACCTAATGTATAAGAGTTTATATTTTCATATACTATTTCCTGAACATAATTCAATTACTTACATATTTCCTAGTTTATGGAAATAAAATCAGTATAGGTTCTCTAGTATTTTATTTTTTTTCTTTTTTAGGACGTTGTTCTTGCTAGACAAGCACTTTTCCTCTGAGCTACATCCCAGCCCTCCTCATTTTTTCAAATGTAGTTGTTAACATTGGTAAGAATGTTGTATAAATTTAGAACATTATATTCCTGATATATTAATGTATATTCTAATAAAAGCTTTGCTTAAATGCTGGTTTTAAGGAAGGATTAAAATGCAACATTATACATTTATGCTTTATGATAAGGGTTTTCATTATCTTAATATTACATTAATCAGAGTTGAAGGGAAGAACTTACAAAATTTAACCTCTTCATAATTTTTAATATTTTCTGAGAGGTTTTGGATTATGTGAAATTAAAACCTTGTATATGCCTTGATTGTCATTGTATTTCCTGTACTTGCAGCCTCACAGATTTTGAGTGATTAGAAGTACCCTGTATTTTAATGAAAAGTTTTTGTTAGAGGAAGGAAGGGTTTTTCATTTTATTTGTGGCAAAGACTCAGATTATGTTTCATTGAATGGTAATAATTTTCTCCATTTACTATCATTAGTGACATTCTCTCTCATTTTACTCTCTCAACTACTTTTAGGAAGAAAGGGGTTAAGAAAATTATACATTTTTAGGAAGTGGTACTGTGGCTCAAGTGATAGAGTGCTAGCCTCTACCTCCCCCCACCCCCCAAAAAAAGTATATTTTCTTTTTATTTTGTCATGTGGGGCTTGAACGCTGAGCCTGGACGCTGTCCCTGAGCTCTTCAGCGCAAGGCTAGTGTTCTACCACTTGAGCCACAGTGCCACTTCTGGTTTTTTGGTGGTTAATTGGAGGTAAGAGTCTCACGGACTTTCCTGCTTGTGCTGAACCACGATCCTCAGATCTTAGCCTCCTGAGTAGCTAGGATTAGAGGCATGAACCACCAGTGCCTGATGAAATGATACATTTTTAAAATACTGAAGAACTTTTTTTGGGGGGGGTGGGGGGTTCAGTCGTGGAGCCTGAACTCTGGGCCTGGACACTGTCCCTCAGCTCTTCAGCTCAAGGCTAGGTATTCTACCACTTGAGTCACAGCACCACTTCTGACTTTTTTTCTTTTTGCTTATGTGGTGCTGAGGAATCGAAGCCAGGGCCTCATGCTTGCAAGGCAAGCGCTCTACCACTGAGCCACCTTCCCAGCCCCTGAAGAACTTTTTAAAACCTAAGTGTTATTGTTGTATTAGATTAAAACACAGAAATACAACTTCTCTGGAATATAATTTCCAAGTTTTCTTGCCAGTAGTACTTTATTTTAACTTTGGTTCCTGAATGGACAGTCCTAGAAATCTTAGTCAAAGAACTCATGTTATGTTTATATTTTCTTATTTGAAGGAGGAAGTTAACATGTTGCCTCTTCAGATTTTTTTTTTTTTTGGTTGATTGTGGAGCTTGAACAGCCTAGGTGCTGTCCTCAGCTCTTTAGCTCAATACTATGCTATACTACTTGAGCCACAGTGCCACTTCTGGTTTTCTGGTGGTTTATTGGAGATAAGACCATCAAAATAATTTGGATTTGTCCAGTTTCAAGAAAGAGCATTTGCATCGTGGCTATGGTGTTAGACATTTTAGAAATGGTCCAAGTCAGCTAAATGTAGTAATCCCAGAGTTTGGGAGGCAGAAGGTTTGTGAGTTCAAAACCACACAGTAATACCTTGTCCTTCCCCCCCCCCCCAAAAAAAAGAAAAGAAATGGCCCCAGTCAAAAATTACAGTGTAACCTGCTAAGGCATTTAGAAATGTTTCTAACCATGAGCATAGGATTGTTTTAACAAGCAGCCTTCATTAATTCCAAAAAAGGCAGTGTCTCTTCAAATACTCATGGGTAAATTTTCCCTTATCTTTATTGCAATCTTTATTTAAATCCAAAGTATTACTAGCGTTTGGATGGAACAAAGGTTTAGCCTAGGCTTTGTGGGCTTAGTTGTAGAGTAGACACTGAGAGGGATAACCAGTGTTCCCCCTACTCTTGGCACACTGCTCAGACTGATCTTCAGGAGTGTAAGCTAGTGGCTGTTCGGAGAAAGAATTTTGTCTTAAAATTGCTCCAGGGTGTGACAGTGGGAAAGGGGCTCTTGAACCTGATGGAATTACCTGCAAAGGAAAGTGTCCTTATTAGCAGGTACCCAGGATGAAAAGCTCTTCCACTCATCCAAGTCATTTTGTGAGTCATTAGTATTCATTCAAGTAGATTTGTTAGTAGGCAGTGTATATCACACCCTTTTTGACTAAGTGTTCTTACATATTTAAATGTGCCCCATATCCTTGATTTATAGATGAAGGCAGCAGAATCTGTGGGTTTGTTTTTTTTTTTTTTTTTTTTGTCTTTTTTGTTGTTGTTGTGGGGCCTAAACTCAGCCTAGGCATTGTCCCTCAGCTCTTCAGCTCTACCATTGAGCCACAGTGCCTCTTCTGGCCTTTTCTGCTTATGTGGTGCTGAGGAATCGAACCCAGGGCCTCATGCATGTAAGGCAAGCACTCTACCACTGAGCCACCTTCCCAGCCCTGGTTGCTGATTTGGGGGGGCGGGGGGCGATTTTTTTTTTCAAACCTTCTGATGCATAGGTAGTCAGCCTTCTGATGACTCCAGACCACCCATAATCAGCCTTTGGAGCAGTGGAAACATCTGAAGAAAGCATTTGTGGGGCATCCTTCTGTGATTTCCAGAAAATAAATCTCTTTCCAGTGTCTTGTTTCCTATCAAAAACTACAACAGAGTTATGAATGCACTACACTTTTAGGTAATAGAACTGCTTAGAAAATTCAAGTGTCTAGGCCAATGACCTTTAATTCAGATACACAAAAAAAACATTGTTTTCATGAACTCTAAAAGTGCTCATCACAATGAAGTCTTGTGATTTAACATAATTAGAAAATGACCACATGTCACTTTACTATTTGCAAGTCCAGGAAGTAGTTACCACTAGTGCCTGGGAAAGCCAACCCTGCATTCTCTCTGGGAAAGCAGTTTTACTGCTGCAATTCAGACTTCTTATTTTTGCCACAAGGTGGTGCTGCCACTGTTTGATGCAGTTGTGATATTTATGTGTCAGGTTTTCATTCATAGTATTTTGTGGCTTTTTAAACAAAATGGTTATAAAAGTTTTATGTAATAAAGATTTGGCTTTTGTCAATCCACGAAGCTTCCATATTCTTGGTTACAAGTATCCACATTTTATCATTTTTTGGTCATCTTTTTAATAGACTTGAATGTTTATTCATCAGATTTGAAAGTCCTGTTTCCCTTCCCTGGTGCTGGGATTGTAGATATGTACCACCGCTTGTGGCTTCCTTAAGTACCATAGTTTATTCTACCGTGCTGTACTTGTACATTTTAGTATTTCTGCTATTTACAAGTACGAATAATACTGCAATAGTGGTTAGTATTTTTATATTTTTGGAAGTGTGTCTTCAGAGAAATTCCTACAAGTGTGATTTTTTTTGGGGGGGGGGTCCAGTCGTGGGGCCTGAACTCTGGGTCTGGGCACTGTCCCTCAGCTCTTCAGCTCAAGGCTAGCACTCACTTGAGCCACAGTGCCACTTCCGGCTTTTTTCTTTTTGCTTATGTGGTGCTGAGGAATCGAACCCAGGGCCTCGAGCATGCAAGGCAAGCGCTCTACCACTGAGCCACCTTCCCAGCCCCACATGTGTGATTCTTGAGTAAAAGAATAAACATGTACTTCTGTTCAAATGTTGCTGTCTTCTTAAATTTTATGTGGGACTTGGGCATAACTCAGGGTCTCTTGCTTTTGCTCAGCTATTTCACCTACTGCTGACATTCAACACTTGACACCTTCCAATTCTTGCTTTTTTGCTAGTTAGTTGGGGATAAGAATATCCTAGATTTATCTTACTTGGGCTGCCTTGAAACTAGGATCTGAGTGGCTAGGGATGGCAGCTGTGACCACAGGCTAGACCAAATTCCCCTTTTAAAGAAGATGGCATTTTTTATTATCAATAACACATGCCTATTTCAGAATGTGTTGTTACACTTTAATTCTTTGCCAGAACAACAGATAATAAACAGTATCTTAGTAGGTTGTAGTTGGCTTTTTTAAAATTGTGGATTAGGGGCTGGGAAGGTGGCTCAGTGGTAGAGCGCTTGCCTTGCATGCTCGAGGCCCTGGGTTCGATTCCTCAGTTCTGGGTTCGATTCCTCAGCACCACATAAGCCAAAAAAAAAAGCTGGAAGTGGCGCTGTGGCTCAAGTGGTAGAGCGCTAGCCTTGAGCTGAAGAGCTGAGGGACAGTGCCCAGACCCAGAGTTCAGGCCCCACGACTGGACCCCCCCCCCAAAAAAAAAATTGTGGATTAACATAGAATTATACAAGGGCCTTTATAATCCATTTTTGGTGCTTGCTTATTCATGTATTTTGTCCATTTTGCAAGGATTTTTAGTCTTCCCCATATAAAAAGTGATTATATTACAGATACTAACCCTTTGTTTATAATTTTTTCTAATTTATTTGTATTTGACTTTGCTTAATATTTTTGAAATGCATTAGTTTATTTTCATATAGTCAGGTTAATCTTTTCTTCCAAATCCTAATAGTTTGTCTTGTAAATATCATATTGACTAGAAGTTTCTTTAATGAGCAGAAACTTGAATTTTAACATGTCACAATTTTTGTCCAGTTTATCAATGATTAATGTTTTTTGTGTCCCGTTTGAGGAAAACACTCCCTACTATAAAGTCATGAAGATTCTTTTGTCATCTCCCAAAAGTGAATGCATCCCCTTTGACATTTAACTCTGCTATCTAGCTATGCGTTGATTTTTACTGTGTCAAGTAGAGGAATTATGTCTCATTCTGATCCATTTTAAAATAGATTTGCTCAGCATCAGTTGTTGAAATGGCCACCCTTTTATCTATAGAACAGATCTTCCTATTTTGTTTTCTTTCTTTCTTTCCTTTCTTCCTTGCCACGCCGACTCCAGTGGAGTCTGCTTAGCATGGGAAACCATCTATCAGACCTAAGATAGGGGCTTCAGAGACCTATCTCTGAGTTTTGGGA
>NW_012267330.1:2626702-2629781 GCF_000151885.1 Dipodomys ordii
CCTCCCTTCCTTCCTTCCTGCCTTCCTTCCTTCCTTTCCCTCCCTCCCTCCCCCCCTCTTTCTTTCCTTCTATTGTAGGTTGTGGAGCTTGAACTCTGGGCCTGGGTGCTGTTCCTGAGCTCTTCAGCTCAAGGCTAGCACTCACTTGAGCCACAGTGCCACTTCTGGTTTTCTGGTGGTTAATTGGAGATAATCACGGATTTCTCCTGCCCAATCTGTCTTTGAACTTCGATCCTCAGATCTCAGCCTCTTGAGTAGCTAGGATTACAGGCATGAGCCACCAGTCTGGCTTTTTGTTGTTATTCTTAAAGGATGTCTTGGGAATTCATGGCTTTTTACAATTTCAAATAAATTACATAGCTATGTGTAATGTTATGCCCTAATACAGAGTTTTAACAAAAGCATGTATAGTTTCTGTTCGACTATACTTCTCAGTTATTGTAAGTTGCAGCTGATTTAATTCCAATCACAATCTTATTCCCAGGCTTAACTATGCATTTTCTTTTATAGAGAAGCCAGTTTTGGTTCCTTTAGCTAAAATTTGCCATGTGAGCTCAGAAGCATAACCTATCCTTACTGGAATCTTCCTATGCCTGTTTTTTTTTTTTTGTTGTTGTTGTTGTTGTTGTTATTAACACCATTATGGGATTTTTTTTGTCCATATGTGACACAGCCTGGTCAAGAGAGTAAAATTTTTCCTATTCTCCCACCTTACCTGTCCTTCCAGTCTGTAAAACATGTGCTGTGTGTCCCTCTTTTTGGGACCCTGCTTGCATTGATCAACCCAAGTTAGCTTCCAGATCTGATCATCATTACGTACATATTTTTGATTATCACAACATTATCCTTTTTTTAATATAGGAAGGGGTAAAAGACATGCTTAATATCACACATAATAAATGTTAAAAAGTTGATATTCAAGAAATAATTAAGATTAGTTGAGTCCCCATGTGTCCTCTCTGTAATCCTAGCTACTCAAGAGGCTGAGAGCCAGAGAATCTTGGTTTGAGGCTAGTCTTCAGGATCCAGTCTACAAAATAATTAGCAAAAAAGCAGGCTTTTAGAGGAGACAAGCTGAGCAAGCATAAGGCTCTGAGTTCAAACCCCAATACCAGCAAATAATGAAAATTTAAATAAAAATGCAGAACTTTGAATTTAATTAAAATTTCTAATGTAGTAAATAGCAGAACCGAGATTTAATAATTCTGTGTAAATTAAAATCCTATTGTCACATGGCCACATTGTCTCCTACATACTGAGACTCATCATGATTTATAACCAGCATCAGTGTCATATCCTGAAACCTTTGGAAATGAGTCA
Organism: Dipodomys ordii; assembly: GCF_000151885.1. Classification (NCBI taxonomy): domain Eukaryota; kingdom Metazoa; phylum Chordata; class Mammalia; order Rodentia; family Heteromyidae; genus Dipodomys; species Dipodomys ordii. The sequence continues at coordinate 2,628,023 of NW_012267330.1, forward strand.
CTTCTGAAGTTTGTGACTATCCTAGGCAGGGTGAACAAGAGGAAGGCAGTCCCTTGGAGAAAAGTATTTCAGGTGGTGCAGATTCATAGTAACACTGAGTAGTAGCTTTGCTTGATCTGTTCACCAAGGTTTGATGTTGAAACTGTAAATGGCTTCCTAAGATATACAAATAAATGATAAACTGAGATGCTAGGATTTTTGGGATTCATAAGTCTAATATTCATTAGCTAAAACCCTCTTTTTTATTTAAATTTTATTTTTTAACTTAAATTTTAAATTTATCTTAAATGGTGATGTACAGAGGGGCTACAGTTACATAAGTCAGGGAATGACTACCTTTCTTTTTGAACAGTCTCCCACTCCCTCATTTTCTCCCAGTTTTCCTCTTCTCTCCTCCCACCCCCTCCAAGTTGTATAGCTCATTTCCAATATAGTGTTTAGTGAGTATCACTGCTGAATTGATTTATCCTTTGTCCCACCATTTCTGTGCTTTTTCTTCCCCTCCCCAAATCAGACAAAGGGTACAGAAATAAAAAAAATGACAACAGAAGGGAATAAACCAAAGGAAAGAAGAAAAAAGAACCACAAACATTACAATTAAAAACCTTTTGCTTGCATTTCTTGGAGTTCATTTTGATATGTATCATTTTATATGATTATATACACAAAGGTATTGAGCCTTTGCAATCTTTTCCTAAGAATATCCTCCTTTGTTCTCACCATGTGAATGTTTAAATTGCTTTTTAAATAATCATGTCCAACTGTATGCATTTGTATGTATTTATCTTTTACTATCCATTGGATTTACTTGTATATTTATAGCAGTATGGAGGTTTCTTGAAAGACTAAACATAGAGCTTCCTGTGACCCAGCAATTCCAGTCCTGGGCATTTATCCAATAGACCACAAACAAGGCCACACTAAAACTAACAGTACAACCATGTTCATTACAACATTGTTTACATAGCCAAGATACGGAATCAACCCAAATGGCCCTCAGTGAATGAATGGGTCAAGAAAATGTTGTATATATGCACAATGGAAGTATATGCTTCCATCAGAAAGAATGATAGTGCTCCATTCATAAGTAAATGGAAGATTTAGAAAAAATTATATTAAGCTAAGTAAGCATATCTTTTATGGCCAGAGATGTTAAATGTTTCTTCATGTGTCTATTGGCCATTCTGATTGCTTCTTCGGAGAAGTGTCTCTAAGTCTTTAGCCCGCTTATTAATGGGGTTGTTGTTTCTTTTAGGATTTGGTTGGGGGGGGTAATTTTTTGGGCTCTTAAGTGAGGCACTTGTCTGATGCATAACTAGTAAAGCTCTTCTCCCATTCTGTGAGCTCTTTATCTTGCTAACTTTGTCCTTCAGCATGCAGAAACTCTTCAGTAAAATTCTAGTTTATAGTGATTTTTCCACAGGAATTTTTTTAGGCTTTTTTTTTCTACTCAAATCATATGTGAGCTTTTTTTTCTAAATATAAAAAGTACCAAACAGTGTAAAGAATATACATGAATACTTCTGAATATAGTTGCTTTCTTCCTTTAAGAAAAGTTCTTAGGTATAAAGTCTGGTCATATTGAAGGACAGTGCAAACTATCAGATCATTTAATTTAATAACAAGATGTACATTTAAAAAATGACTGGGAGGGGGCTGGGAAGGTGGCTCAGTGATAGAGCACTTGCCTTGCATGCAAGAGGCCCTGGGTTCGATTCCTCAGCACCACATAAGCAAAAAGAAAAAAGCTGGAAGTGGC
>NW_012267330.1:2629831-2638825 GCF_000151885.1 Dipodomys ordii
GGAAGTGGCACTGTGGCTCAAGTGGTAGAGCGCTAGCCTTGAGCTGAAGAGCTGAGGGACAGTGCCCAGGCCCAGAGTTCAGGCCCCATGACCAGACCCCCTCCTCCCTCCCCAAAAAAAGAGTCTCACGGACTTTTCCTGCCTGGCCTGGCTTTGAACCTTGATCCTCAGGTCTCAGCCTCCTGAGTCGCTAGGATTACAGGCATGAGCCACTGGCACCCAGCTCCTTTGGTTTCTATCACCTCCCTGTAGCCCATTAAACTATGACTCCATCAATGGATTAGTGCACTGATGAGACTAAAGCAGTCACGACCCAATCACTCTCAAGAGCCCCACTGCTGCACACTGCTGCACTAAGGACTAAGTGTTCAGCAAGTGAGCTTTGGGGAGACATTTTAGCTCCAAGCCATAATATTGTTTAAATAGTACTTTTTTTTTTGTCATGGAGCTTGAACTCAGGGCCTGGGTGCTGTCCCTGAACTTTTTTGGTCAAGGCTAGCACTCTTATCACTTTGAGCCACAGCTCCACTTCCAGTTTTTGGTTGTTAATTTGAGATATGGCTGTCTTTGAATTACTATCCTTGGATCTCAGCCTCCTGAGTAGCTAGGATAAGTACTTTTTCACTCTTCAATGTTGAGTTCCAGCTATGTATCAGACACTAAGCAAGTGCCAATATACTATGGTAGATAAGAAATTACAGAGCTTTTACTCTAAAAACAATCCTACACTTACTGAGCTTATTTTCTGAAGCAGGACTATACTAAACATGCTATAAACACTGCTGCATCTGATCACCACAAAGCCCACTACACCGAGGAGCATTTGTATCTAGCAAACAAGAAGCAAATATTCACAGATTAACTTCCCTGAATCATGTAGCCATGTTGACTGGAGAATGGAGGACCAAGTCTGACTGACCAATGATCTTAACCATTAGCTTGTGTGTGGGGAAGAGTTTTAAAGCCTAAAATTAGTGGAAACTGTGTACAGTGCATTTCATTAAGGCAGTTGCCTGTTAGGGAACTCCTTTCTATAAAGCAATCTAGCAAAATTATAAGCCTTCAGGCATTTTTGAAATTCATTTTTTATGCTATTCTACCTAATAACCCAGGACAGCAGGAAGGAGATAGATTGAAGCTGAATAATGGATGCTTGTCTTCCCTCCATATAAAAACCTAAAAATATTTATATAAAAGACTACTCCACCAAGCTTTATTTATTATAAGGAAAAATCTGATATGGTAGTCCAAAATATAAAATGTTTTGCAGCCATCTAAAAGGGTATTATTGAGAAAATTTTGATAATGTGAGAAATGTTTTCAGAATAATATAATCATGACGTGAAACTGATAAATTTTCAATTATATATAAAACAGTGCTAGTGCAAGTACATTAAGTATTAATGGTAGGATTGTAGTAATTGTTTTCTTATTTATGTTCTTTCACACTTCTCAACTTTTCACAAATACCATTGATATTGAGAAAATAGTTTTTTTTGGGGGGAGGGGTCCGGTCGTGGGGCCTGAACTCTGGGTTTGGGCGCTGTCCCTCAGCTCTTCAGCTCAAGGCTAGCGCTCTACCACTTGAGCCACAGCGCCACTTCTGGCTTTTTTCTTTTTCTTTTTTGCTTATGTGGTGCTGAGGAATTGAACCCAAGGCCTATGCACGCAAGCCAAGCGTTCTACCACTGAGCCACCTTCCCAGCCCCGAGAAAATAGTTTTTTATACTCAGAACAAAAACCCAATGGTTGATGGAAAAGGATAGTCCATATTTACCTATAACATATTCCTTTTTACTATTCCTGAGTTACTGTCTGGTCAGCCAGATGAGCCAACCTGACTGAAGGTGTAGGTTATATGTATGGAAGTTTTTTGGCCAAATTTCCTGCAGAATAGAGCCATTTGTGCTTATGAGAAGCATTTGAGTTATCAAGCAGTGAAATTAACAGATCTACATTCTTTCTTTTTTTTTTTTCGTTGGTCGTAGGGCTTGAACTCGGCTTGGGCCCTGTCCCTGCGCTCTTCAGCTCAAAGTAAGCCTCTACCGCTCCAGCCACTTCCGGTTTTCTAGTGGTTAATTGGAGATAAGAATCTCACGGACTTTTCTGCCCAGCTGGCTTTGAACCGTGACCCTCAGATCTCAGCCTCCTGAGTAGCTAGGATTACAGGCCTGAGCCACGGCGCCCGACTCTACTTTATTTCTGTGAGTGCTTTGGAATTTTTTTTTTTTTGCCTCTTAACAAAGTCTGTGTATGTTCTACTGCATTCTTGTATTCTGTATTTAGTAGAGCCTGCTCTGTGCCTAGCATCATGCTAAGCTTGGCTTAAAAGGGGAAAAGAGAAGGATGCTCTCAAAGAAACTTAGTGTGATAGGAGAGGCAGAGAGGTAATAGCTACTACATCAAGTAATAAAAGGCTAAAATAGAGAAAAACACAGATGAACCCAGACAAGGGACCTATGAGCTTTCTAGAAAACACTTGCTCTTAAGGACTATTTATTTGGAAGTGGTGATATGGCTCAAGTGGTAGAGAATTAGCCTTGAGCGGAAGGGCTCAGGGACAGCGTCCAGGCCCAGAGTTCAAGCCCCATTACCAATAAAAAAGAAAGACTATGTACCAATTAAACATCTGGGCATAGTATAAATGATATGATTGTTTTCCTCATACAACTTATCCTTAATTTCAACCTTTAAAACTAATTGCTTTTATTTGTAATAGTCCTACAGATAGGTCAAGATCTCACAGGCTGGAGGAATGACTCATGTGGAAGAGTCCCTGTCTACAAAACACATGGCTTACGTTCAGAACCTGACCCCACACTACAGCCCCATGCTGGATTTTCTGATGATTCCATGTCCAGGATATATCACAATCCTGCACATGTCTCCTCTCTGGAGTGATATTTAGAATGAGATGATAGTTTGCTGGAAAAGAAAGTTGTATAGCAATAATGCAAATGCAACAAGGGAAGTACCGCATCAGAGAATAGACCACATGTCATGCCAGTACTGTTAAAGGAGTGAAGAGGGACCTTGAACTTGCTTGTCCTTAGAGGTCAAGAAAATCAGAGTCTCTTCAGAGAGCAAGCACCATTCAAACTGGCTCTTGAAGAACAGTTTTTTTTCTGGCTCTAAAGTGACAATGACAGAGATGATAGTTGAAGTAGAATTTTTTTTTTAATATACAGCATCATGACATCATGTGGTGTGGGATTACCCTAAAATTCTCACCTAAGTGATCCAAGAAAAAGAAGAAACAAGTTATAGGAACGTGAGTATAAAATGGGATCTAAGGAGTTTAGTGTGAAATTAACTTCCTGAAAATTGTCTGTGAATATTCCAGATAAAAATATCCAGTTAAGTCAGGCACTGGTTGGTTCATGCCTGTAATCCTAGTTACTCAGGAGGCTGAGATCTGAGAATAGCAGTTAGAAGCCAGCCTGAGCAGCAAAGTCCATGAGACTCTTATCTCCAAATAACCACCAGAAAACCAGAAATGGCACTGTAGCTCAAAGTGGTAGAGTGCTAGTTTGAGCACAGTAACTCAGGACAGACCCAGAGTTCAAGCCCCAGAATGGGAGAAAAAAGTCCAATCAACAGTGAATGTGTAATAAAGGTCTGGAGTTCTAGACAGAGGTGGCAAGTAGGTACTGATTTTCAGTCACTGGTGAATGATAAAGGGTTAAACCACAGAAGTGGCTGAATTATCCAGAGGAACATTTGATTCAAGAGAAGTAGATCATGGAAACTTTACCTAGCTACCCTGTAGTAGAATTAATATTGCATTATGGGTTAAATAGATTGCTATTAGTTGGTCCCAAAGTCAAGCCAGCATTTATAAAACTTGCATGTCAGTTCAAGTAATACACAATTTAATTTTGGTCAACAAACTGTAAGCTGGAGTTGAGTATGTTACATTGTCTTTGATCCATTGGAATTGATTCTGGTACAGGGTAATATATATGTATCTAGCTCCAGGAACTGACTTATGTAAGTCAGGTAGTGAGTACATTTCTTTCTGAACAGTGTTATCTCTTTCCTTGTTTCCTCCCAGTTTTTTCCCTTCTGACTCCCCTCCCCAAAAGTTATATAGTTCATTTTCAACATAGTGTCTAGTGAGTATCACTGATGCATTCATTCCCCCTTTGTCCTACTGTTTCCCCTTCCCCTCCCCTAAACAGATAAACTTACATACAAGACAAAAGGTGCAGAAATATAAAACTGTGACAAAGGAGAAAAACAAAACCAAAAAACAAAAAGCAAAATAATGAAAAGCCTCTTGTTTCTTGGGAGTTCATTTTGATAAATATCATTTTATATGATCATATGCACATAGCCATTGAGCCTTTGTGATTTCCTCCTAATCCTCCTTTGGGCTCACTGTGTGGATGTTTAGAGTCTTATTTAATTTACCTTGTTCAAATGTAATTTTTTGGGTTTTTTTGCCATCCATTATGTTTACTTGTAGATTTATAGGCACATTCTTATTACAGCAAATGTGGAAAACCATGCCACCTATGTTTCTTTGGGTCTGCCTTACTTCACTTAATATAATTTTTTTCCAAATCTTTCCATTTCCTTATGAATGGGGCAGTATCATTCTTTCTGATGGAGGCATAGAATTCTATTGTGTATGTATACCACATTTTCTTGATCCATTCATTCACTAAGGGGCATCTGGGTTTATTTCATATCTTGGCTATGGTAAACAATGCTGCAATGAACATGGTTGGACTGGCAGCTTTAGTGTGGCCTTGTTTGTGCTCTATTGGATAAATGCCCTGAAGTGGAATTGCTGGTTCATAGGGGAACTCTACGTTTATAGTCTTTTGAGGCACCTCCATACTGCTCTCCAAATGGTTGAACAAGTTTACATTGCCACCAATTGTGTAGTATAGTTCACTTTTGGCCACATCCTGCCAGCATCTGTTATTGTTAGTTTTGTTGATAATGATCATTCTAACTGGGGTAAGGTAGAATCTCAATGTTATTTTGATTTGCATTTCTTTTATGGCCAGAGATATTGAACATCTCTTCATGTGTCTATTGGCCATTCTTCTTCCTCTGAGAAGTCTCTCTTTAAGTCATTAGCCCATTTATAAATTGGGTTGTTGTTTCTTTGGGGGTTTGTTTTTTGAGGGGGTTATATTTTATTTTTAAATAATTTTTTCTTGAGATTAAATGATTACATAAATTTCACAAATTTCACAGTATTGTGGGATAGTGATACTTAAAGTCACAAACCCATTTTAACCTTCACAAGGCAAATTCTCATTATCAGGGTTTATAAAGTTTGTGAATTCTATAAACTTTGACAATACAATTATTTCTTCCAAATTGGGTGATATGTACATTTCTTTTCTTTAGCTGTTTCCTCTTTCCCTCTCATTTCTTCCCTCCCATCACTGCCTTTGAGTTGTTTATTTTTATCAATGTCCAGTGCAGCTGATGGGTTTCCCTCTGATTCTGTGCCCTTCTCCTAGCTTCCCTCAAATGCACAACATGTATATACCATATATGAGGTCAAGAACATGGAGTCATCTAAAAATGATATGATAAATTGAGTGGAGATCCTTTGTTTCTTGAGTCCTGTTTACTTTGGCATGTCTCCTTGCATTTTGATGTTAACATCCACATATCAGGGAGACCATATACCATTTGTCTCTCTGATCTTGGCTTACCTCACTCAACATGATTTTTCTAGTTCCATCCATTTCCCTGCAAATGCCATTATTTTGTCCTTTCTAATGGCTTATAATATTCCATTATATATAGGTACCACAATTTTTGGATCCATTCATCTGTAGTGGAGTATCTGGGTTGTTTCCATATCTTGGCTATTGTGAACAGTGCAGCAATGAACATGGACATGTCCTTGTATCCTGGTTTCTGTTGGTCAGAGTAGGTGCCTAGGAGTGATATGGCTGGGTCATAGGGAAGGTCTATATTTAGCTTTCTGAGGTACCTCCAGACTGTTTTCCAGCATGGTTCTATTAGTGTACATTCCCACCAGCAGTGCAATAGGGTTCCTCTTTCTCTGCATCCCCGACAGCATTTGTCGTTGGCTGAATTTAGGATATGCCTTTCTTTAAGTCATTAGCCCATTTATAAATTAGGTTGTTGTTTCTTTGAGGGCTTATTATTTGGGGAGTTTAATTTTTTTTAGTTCTAAATATGAGGCCCTTGTCTTATGCATAGCTACTAAATAGCTCCCATTCTGTGGCTAGCTATGCCCTTTGCCAAGCAGAAACTCTTCAGTTTGATACAATCCCGTTTATCCAGTCTTTCTTTGATTTGTTGTGATTCTGAATCTTAGGAAGTATCCACCCATGCCTAGGAGCCCTAATATTTCCTTTACACCTTCCAGTAATATTTTCATGGTATCTGGCCTTATATTGAGGTTTTAAAAAATCCATTTGGACTTGATTCTGGTGTAGGGTGATATATAAAGATCTAAGTTCAGTTTTCTGTATGTGTATAGCCAATTCTGTCAGCACCATTTGTTGAAGAGGCTGTCTTTCTCTCATTGTGTGTATTGGGTTCCCTTATCAAATATTAGGGGGCTATAGGCCTGTGGGTTCACTTTTGGGTCTTCTATTCCTTTGGTGCTCAGGCCTATTCTTGTGCCAGTACAAGCTGTTTTTATTACCATGGCTCTGTAATAGAGTTTGAAGTTTGGTATTGATATTCCTCCAGCACTGTTCTTCCTGCTAAGGACTGTTTTTGCCATTCACTGTCCTTTTATTCCAGTGGACATAGTTGTTCTGTGGCCTTGCTGCTCAGTTCTCATCTTGGGACGTTCATTAATTGGTCAGGTGAGATACTCATTTTTTTCTTCAGTTATGCTTTAATGTACATCACACATTTTTCATGGTGTCATCCAAGAAAGGGAACATAAAGTTTTGAGTCCTTTAAGTTTGATACTTGAAACATCTTCATTCACCTTTTACTTTTAATGAAATACTTGAGCAGATGTAGAATCCTAAATTGAAGTTTCTCATCTATGATCTCATAGAAATTGATTTTTTATCTTCTAGCTGATTTCTACTCCCTTGTCCCCTGGAATTTTGCTTTCTTGGAATTTATAGAATAATCTCTTTTTCACTAGTATCCTGAAGTGTCATAACTATGTGCTTTACGTCAGTAGTTCATCATGCTGGGCATTCAGTTTACATTTTCAATTTGGGTGCTTATATCTAGTTTAAGTAATTCCCTTAAGATATTTCTTTGATAATGTTCTTCTTTTTTGAGGTGAATCACTCTAGCAGAATGGTTAAGAACATAACTCTAGAAGTAGATTGCCTGAGTTCAGATAGCAAGCAACCAATTTACTGTTTCTGTCTTCTCCCCCCCCCCCGCGCATACATGTGCACGCATGCGTGCATGCACACACACACACACACACACACACACACACCTGCCTTCCTTTTGACTTCAGCTCATTAAGAGAAACACTAAACTCTCTTCACTTTGATATGTTTTAATAACTGTAACTATTATTAGAGATGTAAACATTGAATTACTATTTGGCACATACTGACTTAAATACAATGTCCTCAGTCTTGTTTAAAATGAGTTGATTGATTCTGTGAAAGCCACTTGTGTCTTGCTGTAATTCCTTAGAGCAATGGTAATTTACAGAAGCCATAAAGCATCTGAGGAAAAAGCTTCTCATAACTGAACTTCAGTGTGTAGTAGGGGGACAAGGTGTTCTTGCTTCGTCACGGACTGAGTTGTTATACAAGTTTAAGGTAAGTTGGATTCTTGGCTGCAGGTTCAGGAGGGCTGTAAGGGCCTCGCCTGGTTGGGCAGAGGGCTGAATGACCAGGGAAGAAGAAAAAGAAGTAATTCTAGACTTCATGCCTACCTTCTACCCTTAAGTGTATGCCAGTCCAACTTCCAGCTGTGGACACCACAACCAATTTTCCTGAGAGACTTATTCTACCTCTGGAGTCCACCAGCACTGCTTACTTGGCAGGTTAGAAGTCTGGGGTAATCAGCCACCCGGAGAAGCCCTAAACCAGTGCTTGTTTAGCTGTAACACTGTGGCAGACACTGTCTGGCAAGTTGTTTGAAAACTATGACTAGAAACAAGTAGCAGATATTTAATTTGTAATAATAGAATTAATTCTTGGCATAACATACATTAGCCTAGTGGGAAAACACCTAAAAATCACAATAGAACTATGCTAATAATAAAAATAAATGCAAAAACCTATGCTAAGATTTCCTGCACATGGTGCTGCACCAAATATATACATGTCCCAGCTTACTCTCTCACTGATTCACATCATTGACGTCTATGATTAATACACAGAGTGGTAGCTGGCTTTATAGGACATTCTTTTTTTTAATTTTATTTGTGAAGATACTGTACAGAGGGGTTACAATTGCATGGGCAGGATAATGCATACATTTCTTACCAAGCATTGCAGCCTCCTCCTTTTGTTTACCCTTCACATCCCTTCCCAGCCTCCCCCCCTCCCCCCTATAGGACATTCTTTACTGGCCAGTTTCCCTTCTTTGTCTCACTTCCCCACTTCTTAGCAGTGTTTGACTTTACCTCCCCCACATACCTTTGGAATAGATGCTTTGTCTCGGAATATACTTCTAGGGAAAGATGAGAACTAAAGTCTTTCACCTCTTCTTTTAAGAGAGAAAGTTTCTAGCACCTTACATGAATGTCTTCATACCTATAAATTGAGAAGGATGAACAAGAAATAAAATCAGAGAAACTAGTAAGTGCCCAGATTAAGAATATGAAGAGAACTGGAATGCGTGAATAGTACAGGGAACTTGGAAGAGTGCTTAGAAGAAAATGCCTGCTTTGCATCTTTTTCTGTGTTGATACTCACTAACTTCCTTCTACCTGTAAATAGTTTCTTTTTTTTGTTTTGTTTTGTTTTTGTCGGTCGTGGGGCTTGAACTCTGGGCCTGGGCACTGTCCCTCAGCTCTTCAGCTCAAGGCCAGCGCTCTACCACTTGAGCTACAGC
>NW_012267330.1:2641405-2662999 GCF_000151885.1 Dipodomys ordii
ATGCGCCCGCACTTCTTGCTGCTCCTCCTCCTCCAGGCGGGGGAAGCCGCGGAGCGCGCCGAGGGCCGGGGCCCCGAGCCCAGCCCTGACGCGGCCCCGGCGGCGCCCAACACCTCACGCTTCTTCTCCTGGAACAACTACAGCTTCTCCGACTGGCAGAACTTCGTGGGCCGGAGGCGCTACGGGGCCGAGTCCCAGAACCCCACGGTCCAAGCCCTGCTCATCGTGGCGTACTCCTTCATCATCGTCTTCTCGCTCTTCGGCAACGTGCTGGTGTGCCATGTCATCTTCAAAAACCGGCGCCTGCACTCGGCCACCAGCCTCTTCCTTGTCAACCTGGCGGTGGCCGACCTCATGATCACGCTGCTCAACACCCCCTTCACGCTGGTGAGGCCCGGCCCGGGGCGGGGGGGGGTGGCTTCAGCCCTCGGTGACCCCTCAACCTCCCCTCCATCCCCCTCTTCCCTCTCTCCCCTCTTCCTGGCATTCTCCGGCTCTCCCTGGGTCTCCCCCACCCCATCCTCCTCTTTCGCTCCGTTTTGGTCACCTCTGTGTCTGCCTTTCTGTCTTCACCCTCAGCCTCACGTCTCTTCTCTCTACTCATTTCTAGTTTCTAACTTTGCACTCTCTCCTCTGCTTTTCCATCTTTCGCTCAGTCTCTCAGTCCTTCTGTCTCTCTCAAGTCCCCCCCCCCCATCTCCTTTTTTATTTCTTTTCTGATCAGTCCCTCTATGGTTTTACTTTTCTCTCTCTTCCCCACTTATTCTCCTTCTGTGGTTTTCTCTCACATTGACTCCTGCCTCCCCTTCCGCTCTTCTTTTTTCTCCATTACTTTCTTCAGCTCGTGACATTGGATCAAACATCTGAGTGTCCGCAGCTGGCTGCAAATAAGGGAACATTTGCTGTTTGAACTCATTGCATTGGACATTTTTTAAAAAAAACTTACCAAGCAGTAAATGAAGCAGATGAAATGATCAGGTCTGAAATGACTATGTCAAGTCATCTCCCTTCTCCTGAGTGAGCCTTCTAACTGCTGTTCCTCTTCCCCATTCACAGGGTGCTGCTGTTTGCTGCACTCAAACAATAATTGTCAATGAAACTTTGCCTTTCCCTAGGCTGCTTAGCTGGATTGCATTTTCCATCTGTGGTTGTATGTGTGAGCCCAAGGCCTGTGCAGGAATAAGATGAGGATGAGGTGGACTTGGGCCCAGACTCAGGTAGGTCTGAGGCCTTCCTACATGGGTATTTCTCCTCCAGCCCTTACTACCAGCATCAGTGATGCCATTTCTGTCATTCACAAGCCAGGGGGCAGTTCACGTGGGTTTAGAACAAGGACTATGACTTAGCAATCATAAGGACAGATACACAACAGGTTTCTGTAACATGAGTTTTGTTTTCAATTTATAGAATAACAAATGACTTATTTACTGCCAATCAGAATCTGTTCATGCCTCTCTGTCTCTCCCCTATTCAGCGTGAGCATGCATGAGCACACACACACACGTACACACACACACACACACACACACACATAGAAATGAAAGACAACAACTAAAGGATGAACCCCTTCAAGTTTCTACCTATGTGGATGTTTTTCTAAATCTTTTCTCTTCAAAACACTCATCCAGTCACTTGTTCTCTTATGAGAACATTACTTATATTTTATAGCTAAGGAAACTAAGGTAAAGAGAGGTTCAACCTTTATCCATAATGAGTTACAATCTTTAGTTGAAGTCCAGTGTCTGTCCAGTGTCTGTTACTCATAGGAAAGGGGAACATTCTTGAACTATGTTCTGATTTTGCTGCTCCAAACATGAAGTTGTCCTGTTTGCCCTCCAGCTTACATGTAACCTATTGATGGTCCCCTGGATCCACTGAGCACTGACCAAGGATAGAAAGGTTTCTGACTAACACCCCTTCTTCTTAGTACATAAGAAAGCAGAAGCTCTGGCTCCACTTTCTCGGTTTCTAAGCTGAGAAATGGAAATGCCAAGGTTAGAGCAGGGAGAGCCAGGAACATAACCATAGCACTGCTGCCCAGAGCCATGTGGATATGTACAAGACCCAAGAGTGATCTAGGAGGCCACAGATCTGACAGTCTCCTTCAAGAAAAGACATCGAGGTCCTGAAAACTCAGTATTACCTCTGGCACAAGCAAACACTTGAACATGACCTATGGACCCAATCCAAACTCATGTTAGAGTTTTGAAAGTGATGACAATGAGAGAAGGTTTTTTGGGGGGAGGGTCTTAGAGCCATGCAGTCTACTCAGCCTTTGGCTGGTTAGTAATCATATCTTCCTTCTCCAATCTACCTTCCTCTACTTCCTACATCATAGTTGTAATGAAGCCTAGCGCTAGGCTAGACAAACCAAACAATGGCAGGGACAGACACAGGATGTAGTGGAGCTCACAGAAGACAGGCTTTCATTTTGACCTGCCAGAGTGCCATGACTGGGTCAAAGGAAACCTTCAAAGGACATGACATTTCCATGTGACCTAGATGAATGGCAGTCTACCAGGTCAAGAGTTGAGATGAATGCTCAGTGCAGACAGGGAGATCAAGGCGAGGAGGCAGCAAATTTCACTGTGTATTGAAGCTCTGTGTAGCTGGAAAAGCAGACAAGAGGCACAGCAGAGGGATGGCAGTGAGGGTGGGCTCAAGAAATGGAGATGGGCCAGAAAAAGATACTGGGGCCATGTTTGCTGGGCTGGGATATTCATGTGCAGCTGGCTCTGTCCTGAGAACTGTGACAATGCTTAGCTGGATGATGACAGCCATCTGATCTGTGGTTAAGAAATCCTTTTCTTTTTTTGGGGGGGGAGGTCCAGTCGTGGGGCCTGAACTCTGGGCCTGGGCGCTGTCCCTCAGCTCTTCAGCTCAAGGCTAGCGCTTACCACTTGAGCCACAGCAACACTTCCGGCTTTTTTCTTTTTGCTTATGTGGTGCTGAGGAATTGAACCCAGGGCTTCAGGTATGCAAGGCAAGCGCTCTACCACTGAGCCAACTTCCCAGCCCTGGTTAAGAAATCCTGGTAGCAATATACAGGCTGAATTATTGAGAGGCAAGACTGCAGAAGGGGGAAAGCTGTGGTGAGGCTGTCATAGCCCCATGGCCTTGGGTCTGAAGAAGAGGGAACTGGTTTGAAAAATATTTAGAGGTTTGAATTTGGTCACTCACTGAGTATGGGGAATGAAAAGCAGGAGTATCTGAAGATTGCTGTCTCAGTAATGTTTCTGGGCTGCTCAAAATCCTCAAATGGCTTTGAAGCTTTTCATTGACCTGGAAAAACAGCCTGGGGCCTGCTGTCCTTGTGTTATAATTTGGCCAATCTTGTCCGCCTTTCTTGTGTGCATGCCAGCTAAATCAACTCACTCAGACTTCTGGCCTATTGTCTATGTCTCTTTTCTTCTTTTTTTGGGGGGGGAGGGAAGGGCGCAGGAACGTATTGGAGCTTGAACTCAGAGCCTGTGCACCAACCCTTAGCCTTTTCACCCAATGCTGGTGTCCTACCACTTGAGCCACAGCTCTTCTTCATATCTCAGCCTCTGAGTAGCTAGGATTGTAGCCATGAGTCACTTGTGTCCAGACAGTATCTATGACTTTTGTTCTGATCTCTATATGTATAAGTCCTTCCTCATTTCTAATGCTGCTTACACTGTCACAATGGCAAATTATGACACATGCTTGCTGTGAAAGAGGCATATTCATACCTTCTCTATATACTCATACCTTCTCTACATGTGTAATCCATCTCATTTGATTTTCCTACTAACTACGTGAAAAGGCTTGATCTGATTTACAGAGGAGGAAAAATGGGCCTCAGAGAGACCTTAGTGTTTTGGCCAAAATTCTGCTCTAAGTACAGAGAATATTCTTTCTGTTAGGCTAAATGGCTATCGCCACTCCACTCTCTCTGGTCCACTCCATCTCTACCCGCCACCTCCCTCCAGCCCCCACTCTTCATCTCCATAGCACACACACTGATTACTTTCTGTCTTTAATTCAAGTTGTTTAAGCCCTCCTCTGCCCAGATTGGAAGCTCCTCTATTAGAATCGACACACAGTCTCTCCTGGGCATACTATTCAAGCATTAATTGAATGAGCAAATAGTGCTGAATGAACATGATGAGGATGAGATCTGCTCCTAGGACTATACCTTTCTCCACTCCAATCTATACTTATTTAGGCCCCTGGGTCACCTTCCCAGATGATGAGTTGCAAAACCAGTTTAGACAACATTTCCTAGCATGGGAGTTTGGAATATAGCTGAATGGTACAGTGTCCAGCACCACCAAAACACAAAAACAGATTCTAACCCAGCTATATTAGAACTTTTCAGACATTTGCTCACTAGACTGAATTCTGATAGGTCAAGAAAAATTTTATTACACATAAAATACAACATTTTCTTTCTTTTCATTTTTTCTTGTTCTTTTGCCAGTCCTGGGGCTTGAACTCTGGGCCTGGGCACTATCCCTGAGCTCCTTTTTGCTCAAGGCTAACATGCTACCACTTGAGCCACAGCGCCACTTCTGGCTTTTTCTGGTAGTTAATTGGAGATAAGAGTCTGTCACAGTTTTTCCTGCCTGGGCTGGCTTCAAACTATGATCCTCAGATTTCAGCCTCCTGTGTAGCTAGGATTACAAGCATGAGCCACCAGTACATACATCTTCCTTGCTTCCTCCCTCCCTCCCTCCCTCCCTCCCTTCTTTCTTTCTTTTTTCCTTCCTTCCTTCCTTTCTTCCTTTCATTAATTGTACAGGGAATTTCATTGTGATATTCTATATATGCATGCAATGTGCCATGATCCATTTACCACCTATCAGTTTCCCTCATTTTCTTGCTCACTACTTATTTCAACAGCCTTCTATCAATGTTCCAGACATTTTTGTCTATTGTTCTGTAGACTTTATACTAAGCCCAAAAGTTAGAAGCCATTTTAGCAAATGTAAAATGTCCAGAGATTTTACATATATTGACAGTCAAGGCCTGTCTGACCTCTGGTTGCTTGTCTGTAGGTTCGGTTTGTGAACAGCACATGGGTGTTTGGGAAGGGAATGTGCCATGTCAGCCGCTTCGCCCAGTACTGCTCCCTGCATGTCTCAGCACTGACACTGACAGCCATTGCTGTGGACCGCCACCAGGTGAGACCCCTCCTCCCCACTCCCACTCCCAACTCTGTTCTTCCTGGAGTCTCTGAGAGACACTCTCAGGACAAGGTTCTAACCCAGTGTTCAGTGAGCACATCATTAAACCCTTTATTTTAGTTGTTGCAAAAAGTTATTCCCAGTTTGGTTTTTCCAATTAAATCTAACTACTAGCATTTTTGTTTCAGAAATGAATGAGCTTGTTTTGATGGTAGTAAGGCGAAGTTGAAGTTATTGAAGAGGTGGTAAGGAGAGAAGTTATAATTACATAAGTAACATAATGAATACATTTGTTTTTAATCATTGTTACCACATCCCTCATTATCTTCCACTTACCCCTCCCTATTCCCATCCCTGCCAACTTGTAATGTTCATATCAAAGTGTCATATCCAAGTGTCAAGTGAATATCAATGTTGCTTTGGTTAATCATTTCTTCTGTTGTTTCTGTGATTCCCTTTCTCTTCCACATTTTGAATAATTTTACATGCAAAACATGAGGTACAAAAAACTAAGAGAAATGAAAAAATTAAAACAATAGAAAAAAAGAACAAACTACATACAAGGTCTAATAAGAACCTTTTGTTTCCATTTATTGGTGTTCATGTTGATATGCTTCGTTATATATGATCCTATGCACTAAGCAGTTATTGAGATCCCCTGTTAAAAATATCATAGATGGGGGCTGGGAAGGTGGCTCAGTGTTAGAATGCTTGCCTTGCATGCCTGAGGCCCTGGGTTCGATTCCTCAGCACCACATAAGCAAAAAGAAAAAAGCCGGAAGTGGCGCTGTGGCTCAAGTGGTAGAGCACTAGCCTTGAGCTGAAGAGCTGAGGGACAGCGCCCAGACCCAGAGTTCAGGCCCCATGACTGGACCAAAAAAAAAAAATCATAGATGTATTCTAGTTCTTACAAATGAGGGACATCATGCAACTTGCTTTTCTTTGGGCCTGGCTTACTTCAGTTAATATAATTTTTTCCAAGTCTTTCCATTTCCTTACGAATGGAGCAATGTTATTCTTTCTGATGGAAGCATAGAATTCCATTGTGTATATGTATCACATTTTCTTGATCCATTCTTCTACCGAGGGGCATCTGGGCTGGTTCTGTATCTTAGCTATGGTGAAAAATGCTGCAATGAACATGGTTGTGCTGGTAGCTTTAGTATGGCCTTGTTTGTGGTCATTTGGGTAAATGCCCAGAAGTGGGATTGCTGGATCATAGGAGAGCTCTATGCTTAGTTTTTTGAGGAAACTCCACAATGTTTTCCAGAGTGATTGAACAAGTTTGAAAGCAACACATAATTGCAGGTCAGAGAAAAGTCTGTAGAGTGGAAGATGGATATGTACTGGCCAGACCACGGAGGAGTAAACAAACTGGGATGCCCAGGTGGCAGGAGTAGGTGACAGAGTGGTGCATGGAAGAGTCCACAGTGAGCACCATGGGTGACTCTTTAGTGACAGGAATCCAAAGCAGACCCCAGCATATCAGTCCTGGAAAGGGAATGGCTCTAGGTTAGTTGCCTTACACATGCTAATTTAGTACGCCATATTGTCTGTTTAGACTATACTGAGTCAAAGAGGAGGACTCAGGGAAGTGCCTGTGTAGCTTTCCCAAGATCCTGTATGAATGAGGAAGCTAGAATGGAGACTGTGATCTATCTGGCTCCCTCATCACTAGACTGCTCTACTCCAAGATGACTCAAAGGAACCTACACATCCACGTCAGTATTGTTAAACAGAGAGATGGAATTTGTCTTGAAAAGCAGCAAGAGGTACCAAGGATCAAGGGACAGAAGCTTAAAAATGCAGATTCAATGGGAGAAATGAATATTTAATAGAAATATCTAAAGGTGGACTAAGCTGCTTGAAAGGTAATGAATTTCATGTCACCAGCCATATCTAGGAAAGTCTGAATGACACCTTGATAGGGATACCTTTTGAAGGGATTCATGAATCAGATCAGAAATTGGGTTGACCAAACTGAAAAAAATCTCTTTATCTCTGAATGCTGTTATTTTGTAAAGACCAATCTTCATATCTATTGCAGGGATGTTATGGAAAATGTAAAAGTTTATCTACTAATATTTCCTTTCTTTTCTTAATTCTCCCTATGTTTGTAAGAGCTATGGGTTGCCTTTACCTAGCCCATGTTGAAGTCATTTAACACAGATAACTGAGAGGTGACTCATGAAGTGAGAGTGGCTCTGAGGAACAAAGGGGAAGTGTTGCTCATACTGACCACATAGCTATGACATATGCTTATCTATGGAGGATTGACCTAAAGCCAACATAGTCCACGAGCAGGGTTTAAGGCCTCTGCCTAGGCTGACTCCCATCAGAGTATAAGGATGAAAAATGGCAAAGTCTAGAATAAAAGTGCTCTGAAGCTTCATCACATCCTCTCAAAAAAACCTTGGAAGAAATGGAAGAAAAAGCAACATTTGAGTGTCCCGTATGTCCTAAAATAGTATCCCAAGGCAGCAGCAGTGGGACTAACCATCTCCAAATACCTTTAGCAAGAGGGAATGAGCCTCAGCTTCAAATGTCTCCAAGTCTTAAATAAATCCATAATATTTAAACGTTTTAGAATTGACCCACCTACAATAGCAATTCCACAATGAATGTTCAGCCCAAGGCCTTCAATGCTGCCTCTTCTATGTGAAGGATGCTGGCTCATCATGGCAAGGTTAACAGCAGCCTTAATAAATATTATTGTGAGCTTCTGAGAAGTGACAATGCAGCCTTCCTTCCTACCATAAGTCATGAGAAGCTACTGTCCGTGTCTCTCAGCACCAGACCTTTGCAGACCCTTTCATGTTTTAGAGGGTCAAGAGTTTTAGAAGGCAGATCTTGAAGAGGTAGGGACCAAGGACGAACTTTTCCCTATGCCATCTTTGTTCTGGAAGCTGGCTAGACCTCGTCTTTGGTACCTCCCTCCTCAATTCACTGCAGCTATAGGCTTCTGAACTGTCAACCAGTGTGATCCCAGATGATCTGTGGATGAAGCAGAACTGTGCCCTACCTCCAGCTATCCAACATAGCTCAGGGGCTCAACCATGAAAGGAAATGTTGTTTAACTTAATAAATATGCCCTACATCAACAGGTGTCCCATTTGCCTCAATCTTTTTCCCTAGTAAAATACCCTTTGCTTATTTTCCAGGTGATTATGCATCCCTTAAAGCCCCGGATCTCCATCACTAAGGGCGTCATCTACATTGCTGTGATCTGGATCATGGCTACCTTCTTTTCACTCCCACATGCAATCTGCCAGAAGTTGTTTACCTTCAAGTACAGGTGAGATGTACTCATGGAAGCAGTCTAGGGAGCTTGCTCCATCCCTCTCCTCCCAAATTGACAGCTGCCTTCTTGGCAAAGGGAAATTGGTGTTTGTTCCCTTTGGATTTATAACTCTGAAGATTAGAAGTGCCTGCGTCACTGGGCTTCTCTCCTTTTATCTATCCTCTCCCGTTACTTTCTGGTCTACACACATTTACTCCTGTCCCCCCCTCCCCTCCCTCTTTTTTTTCTTTTCTGGACAACTTTGGCTTCTTCAGTCGCTTCCAGTGTGTACACAAGGACAACACAGTAGTTATCAGATTCCGCCACTAGGGGGGCATACACTCATACTGCCTTAGATGAGACTCAACACTGCCTTGTTTAGATTGAGCAAGTTTTTTTTTTTATACTTTTAAAAAAAATTATTCTTATCTTTAAGTTGTGCAAAAAAGTTGCCATTCAACCAAATGCATCTTTTTTCTTACATTAAATTTTTTTTCTTTTACTGTGATGTACAGAAGGGTTACAGTTATATAGGTAATGAGTACATTTCTTGTTAAACATTGTTACCTCCTCTCTCCTTTTTCTCCCATTTTCCCTCCCCAACTCCCTTACCCCAAGTTGTAAAGTTTGTTTTTAGCATAGTGTCTCGTGAGTATCCCTGTTGCATTGGTTCACCCTTTGTCCTTTGTCTCACCATTTTGTTATTCCCCTTCCCTTCTTCAAATCAGATAAACATATATACAAGACAAAATAAAAAAAAACAGTGACTATAGGGGATAAACAAAAGGAAAAAAGAAATAAGAAATAATGTCATACAGCACACTAAAAAACAAGACCAAAACAACTTTCATTTCTACATCTTGGAGTTCATTTTGACTACTATTCATTTAAATGCTCACACAAAACATGCATTCATGTATATGGATAAGATGGGATTCTCTATTTCATTTGAGCTCCATTCTGGTGTCATTACCATGTGCTCTCACCAAATGAGAATTTCTTTCAAACACTCAAGGTTTAAAAGTTTTTGAATTAGGCTGGGAAGGTGGCTCAGTGGTAGAGCGCTTGCCTTGCATGCTTGAGGCCCTGGGTTCGATTCCTCAGAACCACATAAGCAAAAAGAAAAAAGCCAGAAGTGGCGCTATGGCTCAGGTGGTAGAGCGCTAGCCTTGAGCTGAAGAGCTGAGGGACAGCGCCCAGGACCAGAGTTCAGGCCCACTACCGGACCCAAAAAAAAAAAGTTTTTGAATTAGTTAATTAAAACCTATTAGACAAAGTTAAGGAAGACTTGGCTTGTTTCTGATCTGATACCTAGGTGATACCAACTCCTTGTGTACTATCTCTACATTATGAACCTTCATTCATATTCACTAAAGAAATGGTGCATGAGCTTAGAGTGATCTCAGCATTTTACAGTTGCAGGTGAGATTTCTTCAGAACAGGTGTTGGGATGGAGGCAGGTGCACATCCAAGTGTGTCCGAACTCCCACAAGGGATGAGTGAGGAAGTAGAGAGACGAGAGCGAGAGAGGGAGAGACCAACCAAAATGGATTTTTAGGAGAAGAGGTATCAGTGAGTGCCATTGGGGGCTCTAGAGCAATGTGGCTGGCCCACTTTACCCGCACTGAGCCAAGCAAGCCAGGCTTTCACATTCTTCCCTCAGTGATTGGTTCTAAGCTTGCTGGAGGAAATGGAAACTGCCAGCCACTTCTCGTCTTGAGTCTATGGAAGAGCTGTCATTGGCTCAGGGTTGTCCTGTGTGCTAGCTCTTTCTTTGTGCTCATCAGGAGTTGGAGGCTGGTGCTCTGACTGGCAACAAGGATCTTGAGATGGAAGTAGAGGTGTGGCTGGCATGGTACCATCTGTGAATGAAAAAGCCAAACATGAGTACACGTCCATGAAGTCATGCCCTAATACACACACACACACGCACACACACACACACACACACACACACACACACACACACACACACACACCAAGAGAATTCTGGAGCATTGAAGTGGAAAAGACAATTGTACTCACGCTGGTGACAAAAGCAGAGTCTAGAGTTTGGGTGGGTTTCTGAAGGCTCCTCCACAAATTCCAGGACATTGGAAAGAATCATGTAATCAGACCCTCAACCTTCACACTTCCCATTTTCCTTCACATCTTAAAGACTAACTTTTGTTGCTTTCTAACAAAAAGAAAGGGAGTTTCATGTTTCTTCTGCCAGTAATGACACCAGCAGGTATTATAAGCCATAAGCACATGTGTAAGAATGGCAAAGAGGTCCAGGGCACATTCTATATATAATAATATCGTTATATATGAATGGCTGAAGTTCCATTTACTGGTCAGGTCTTCCTACTCATATTCTCAGTCTATCATTGTCTTAATTACATTTCAGTTTCCCTTGGGAAGGAGACCCTAGAACAATGGCAAATTCTAACATTTTTTTCATGAATGAACTAGTTTTCAGGGTAGGACACTATTGCTTCATTCATTCATTTCCTCAACAAATACCTATGGGGTCTTTATTGTGGGTTAGGAGCATGTAAGGTTAAAGGACATGAAGTGATTCAGGGATCTTTCATTTTCAAAAAAACATATATTGTTCTTATAAATGTGATATACAGAGGGGTTACAGTTATGTAATCCAGATAAAGTATATATTTCTCTTTGGACAATGTCATCCTTTCCCATGCTCTCTCTCATTTTTTCCTCCAGTCCTCACCTACAAGTTATATAGATTATTTTCAACATAGTGTCTAGTGAGTATCACTGCTGCATTTGTTCACCCTTTGTCCCTCCATTTCTTTTCCTCTCCTTACCCTCCCAAAGATAGATAAATGAACCAACAAGACAAAAGGAAATGAAAACAACCACAGCATCCCAAATCCCTTTTGTTTTCATTTCCTGGAGTTCATTTTGAAAAATAGCACATAGCACATAGCTATTGAGCCTATGTAATTGTCTCCTAAGAATATCCTCCTTTCATCCCACTCTGTGTAAATGCCTAGAGATCAGGGATCTCTCTTACCGGAACCACCCAGCCTTGTGGAGAACCAGAAACATGAGCAGATAATTAACCCATGGCTCTAAAAGTGCTGTATTAGACAGACAGACAGGAAGGCAGGCAGAAGAGGTAGGCTTCTTAGGAGGAAGCCTTTCCACACTTGTATCTCCTCTTTCCCTCTCCTTCCTGTCCCCAGCGAGGACACTGTACGCTCACTATGCCTGCCAGACTTCCCAGAGCCAGCCGACCTCTTCTGGAAGTACCTGGACCTAGCCACCTTTATCCTGCTCTACATCCTCCCCCTCGTCATCATCTCTGTGGCCTACACGCGCGTGGCCAAGAAGCTGTGGCTGTGCAATGCAATTGGTGATGTGACCACGGAGCAGTACCTTGCTCTGCGGCGCAAAAAGAAGAAGACCATCAAGATGCTGATGCTGGTGGTAGTCCTCTTCGCCCTCTGCTGGTTCCCCCTCAATTGCTATGTCCTCCTCCTCTCCAGCAAGGTCATCCACACCAATAATGCGCTCTACTTTGCTTTCCACTGGTTTGCCATGAGCAGCACCTGCTACAACCCCTTCATCTATTGCTGGCTGAATGAGAACTTCAGGGTTGAGCTAAAGGCATTATTGCGCATGTGTCAAAGGCCTCCCAAGCCTCAAGAAGAAAGAATGCCCTCCCCAGTGCCTTCCTTCAGGGTGGCGTGGACAGAGAAGAGCCATGGTCGGAGGGTTCTGCTAGCCAGTAACCTCTTGCCTGCTACCCAGCTCCAATCTGGGAAGACAGATCTGTCATCCGTGGAACCAGTTGTGGTGATGAATTAGTAGAGATTGAGAAGAGACAAGGAGAGGGTCCTGGCCAATCTTCACAGTGCTGGAAACAGAGTTCCTAGGACTGTAGGGATTCCTAGCCCCGTGTAATGAGTAAACCACGAGGCACCAGTTAATAAATCTCTAAGAAATGCTGTGAGGTGTAGCACGTGGATTTCAGAGCAAAAGGACTTAAGGCAATCTTAGCTCCGACAGTGGCAGAATCAGTCAGCTGCTTCTGTCAGAAGCTGCCTCCCCGCCCTTCTACTGAGGAAGCCTGAGATGCACTCTAGTTGTGGCTGACCCATGCACCTGGCCCTGCAGAAGGCTGGTTCACTGGCCAGAGAAATGTCAGCAGGTCAGTGCTCATACTGAGGACCTCATGCCTTACCCTTTGAAGTCACTGTGCCGAGATGAATCACAAGTCCAACTTATAAGAACTCACTTATGTTCCCTAAATACAAGCCAAAACATTTATTACCATTTTGAACAGTTCAGAAAATTGTAAAGGAAATGATTAAACCCAACAAATCCATTTGTGGTCATTTTGTGACTTTATTTGTGATTTTCCCCCTTTGTATATATATCTCCTTGTGATTTTGTGCATATGCATGTGTGTACCTCCTAAACTTTTGAAGTGTAGTTTTCTATTTACATTCTAATAACCAACAAGAGGAATAGGCATAAAAGAGTACTTCTCAGCAGTGTTCAAACGGTGTCCACTAGAAGCACTGAAGAATGGCTTCCAGGGGAACTCTAGGTGAAGGTTGCTAAGTCAACAGGACCCATTCTATTGTGTGGCCAGTGATGAGCAGGACTGAATGAGGTCCCTCTCTGCAGAGGAGATGCTATCGCAATGAACCATGGTACAGGTCAGCTAGAAAATGTATTTCCTTTTTTCTGCAATCACGCAGAGACAAGAAAGGCTGACACATTCCTCCACTTTCATAATGGATGAGAAGCCTACTTTCCATCATGCTGGAAATAATCATGCTTGCACACCTCATCCACCCAAGCTGTCTAGACAGGCTATCTCTCTGCATTGTCTGATTAATGAGATTTTTTCCCACACCAGTTCCTGAAAGAAGACAGCCAATATCACCTTAGCAATTCACATGTCACTTCATAATACCTATGGCATCCTCAAAGAAACCTTATTCCTTTTAAGGGCCACTTGCTAGAGAAATCTCATTCCAGAGACTGAATGTTCTCATCAGCTTCTATCTAGTCCTGAGTTTTTATGGTATGAGAGAGAGAGAGAGAGAGAGAGAGAGAGAGAGAGAGAGAGAGAGAGCATGCGTGAGAGCAGGCAAAACAGTTTTGTTCTATGAACAACTGTTGTACTGTATTGGGTTTAGCTCCAGAAAGTTCCTAGAAGCAAGGCATTTCATGTGAAGCTGGATGAGAAACTGAGGTTTATAGAAGAATGGGTGTGTCCAAGCTTCACTTAGAGTGCTTGGCTATTAATAGAATCAGAACTTGGTTACATCACCTCCTTCCCTAGGATGAAACATGGAATGTCCTAGTCTATTCATAAGGATGACAGAAGACCTTCAAGATACACAATTAAAAATTATTTTCTGAACAGCTGTTTTTGAAAAGAAGATATTCATTGGGAGAGAGTGCTTTTGAAGTTCAGAGGGCTCCCAAAGTGAAATTTTCAGGCGAAACGGCTCACGTTTCTGTCTTTATTGTCTTTATGATAAGAAGAAGTAATTATGAGTTTCACTTTAATGCTGCTATAGAAATTTTGTAAACCAGAGTGAGAATATGCAGCAGGAATAAAGAAAAATGTTCTTGCATTGAGACTGATGGAGAAAGCTTCTTCATGCCTATGTAGAAATACTAATAATGCCCAGGTACAGAGCAAAGTGGACTCAGGCCTGAGGGCCTCCAGTTACTCATGTCTGCCCCTTCTCTCTGCTCCCTGTATGCCTCAGAGCACATGGTGATGTGTAATTGTGCATGGGAATTTTGTGAAACTCAGGTTTCTTCAATGTAGTGTAAAGAGCACTTCATTGTAAATTACTCGTCTCAATAAAGTATCATTTTTGTGTGTGGATTGTGCCTCTTAGATATCCCAACTAGTACCCTTTAAAATGAGAATTGACATAAATTATATGGAAAAAATGTGGAGATTGTCTGCTCCAAGGCCAGGTTTCAACTGAGGAAATTCAGGCTCTTAGTGAACAAAGAGCAGGAGAGAAGTTTCTGCCTCCTGGCCCAGAATTCCTGGCATTGAGCCAGCTGCCAAGCCGGGTAGATGATGCATTTGCACTGTATGTTTGAACTTCAAGATGTGTCTGTCTCTTGGCAATTCAGGAGGCAGCATAGCTGTCACTTGAGCTGTAAGAACCCATTTCTCACTCACAGTGTGTGGGAAGAAATCTACCACACCGAAATCTACAGGAAGAAATCTATCACATTCCCAGAGGGTCCCCCAGCCTTCAGGGAAGCTGTGTGGGATCCTTTAGAACATACATAATTACTCTGACATTAGTAAAAATCTGTTAAAAATCAATTTAAAATAAGCTTACTGTTGTAAGTTGTAAGTAAGGGTAATTAGCTAAACCTGGAAAAAAAACAGAAAGAAAAATGAAAGGCCATGGGAGAACAAAACTAAAATTTGACAATAGATTCTATCTGTACTACTACACTAAATACTTTTGGGCTTATCTCACTAAGCTTAACAGCACTCTTCTGGGGTGGGCATTATTATTCTGTATTAGGTGAATTTAGATATAACTGGCTGAAGATTATAGATCCAAGGTAGAAAAAAAAATAGGACCCTCTTGGAGATGAGATTCTCTGAAAGTATGTAGAAAAGAATCTTACTTTTTAGACTGTTTCTCAAATCTTCTTAATTCTGAGCTGATTTTGAAGGTCAAATCTGTTCACTACAACCATCCTAGCCTAGTGCTTGCATTATGTATTTTAGAAGATGTCAACTAGGTGATTGCTAGGGGCCCTCACAAGTTAGTGGTCAATGCATGCATAGCTGTAGTATAGGTAGGATCATATGGTTACCTGTGAGCACAGTCCTGCCCGGCAAGGGGAATCGCTAGTCTGGGCCTCAATCACCAGCCTGAGCCTCAATGTAGCATAGATTTTATTTTCACTGTGAGCAAACCTCTGCATCCCCATTCCTCACATGCTGTATGCAACATGCTACCAGGGCCTCTGTGATGCTAGAAGCCTGCAGGGTATCTAGAGGGCCAGGGAGGAAGCTGAGAAGACTGGGTGTTGGGGAAGCATGCCTGTCTCAAGACTGTAGCTTGGAGCTGGCAGACACATGCTGCCAGCCTCTCAGTGCTGTAGATTCTGATTTTGTTTCAGCATCCCTAGGCTCCCCTCCTTGCTAATTCTTTCATTTCAGGAGTACTTAGGAAAGGGCGAAAGATAGAATACTGGGTACATTTTGCAAAAGCAAAAATGGTGGAATTTAATGAGAAAATCCTGGGTTGGTTTTCCTTCCTGAGGCATGACAAAGTGCCTTGGAGAGAAGAAGCTATTTGTTTCCACCCGGGGGCAAAAAGCTTGATTTTTAACAGCTCTTTCTCTCCTTGTGTTTCTAGTCCGGCAGGAATCCTATCTTCAGACTGGTCATGAATTTATGGTGCTCAGCTTAAATACAAGAAAGTCAAAGGAATCATGAACACAAGATTTAGGTTATTGACTACAGTAAGTGAGGGAGGATTATGGGTTGGTTCAAATATGAGTGGCCCTGTGGGATTAGACATAAATAATTGTTCAGGTTTTGTGCTTTCATTTTGGGCAGTGTGTTCACAGGGGCTTTTAACATACAAAAAGCATTAACTGATCAGATAGTTCAAAGCAGGCCAAACATGGACCAGTGTTACAAGTTAACCATAAACAAAGTTTTCTAATTAATCTAATATGGTGTTGAAAATGGAGATCTAGAGCTCTAGACTTTGCTTTTCTTCCTCAAGCTCTTCTAAGCAAGTTAGATCTTCATTTATATTATTAAAGCATACAAATAGAGACCTGGGGGCTCATATGTATCATACTAGCTACTCAGGAGGCTGAGATCTGAGGATCGAGGTTTGAAGCCAGATCAGGCAGGGAAGTTTGTGAGACTCAGCTCCAATTAACCAGCAAAATGCCAGAAGTAGAGCTGTGGCTTAAGTGGTAGAGCTTTAGATTTGAGCACAAAAAGCTCAAGAACAGCTCCCAGGACCTGATTCAAGCCCCAGGACTGGCACCAAAAAATAGAGCTTACTGCCAAGATAACCCAAATATAACAATTTTTTTTCCTGAATGAAAAACCTTGTTCATTTGAATGATGAGAGGAAGGGATGGAGGAAATACAGTCATAAAATTCAATGCATATAATACCAAATTAAGAAAGGGGATCTATTGGATGAATACCCAGGAGTGGAATTGCTGGGTCATAGGGAGCTCTATGTGTAGTCTTTTGAGGACCCTCCATACTGATTTCCAGGGTGGTTGAACAAGTTTACAATCCCACCAACAGTGTAGTAGCATTCTCTTTTGGCCACATCCCTGCCAGCATCGGTTATTGTCTTGAAGATGGCCATTCTCATTGGGGTGAGGTGGAATCTCAATGTTGTTTTGATTTGTATTTCATTTATGGCCAGTGCTCTCAAGCATTTCTTCATGTATCTATTGGCCATTTCCTCTTATTTCCTCTTCAGAGAAGTCTCTCTTTAAATCCACTAGGTCTCTCTTTCAGTCCATTTATTAATTAGATTGTTGTTTCTTTGAGGGTTTATTTTACTTTATTTATATGCTTAGTTTTTTTTTTTTTGGGTCCGGTCATGGGGCCTGAACTCTGGGTCTGGGCGCTGTCCCTCAGCTCTTCAGCTCAAGGCTAGCTCTCTACCACTTGAGCCACAGCACCACTTCTGGCTTGGCTTTTTTCTTTTTGCTTATGTGGTGCTGAGGAATCGAACCCAGGGCCTCAGGCATGCAAGGCAAGCGCTCTACCACTGAGCCACCTTCCCAGCCCCCTATGCTTAGTTTTTTATAGCATGGTCACTAACTCCAATGACTATTTTATTATAATTATGACTAATTATAACATGCTATAATTATATTACATTAATTACAACATATATTAATTATAATATAATTAAATATAACATATAAAACACATGTAAATTGTAACATGTTGCAATATAATTAATAATAATAAACAATCTAATTAATAATAATTGCGATAAATTCTCCAGATAGTTTGAACCTCTTTGTGTGGTATGAGGGCATGTAAGGATGCTGGTCCCCTGCTGTGCCTTTGGGCTTCCTGTGCTACCTGCGTGAATCGCTCTGGGATAACTGCTCTCTGTACCTGGGCATACCTGTGTTCCTAGGATTTCCCTTTACAGGATTAGATCAGTTCAGGCTCCTTTGTTATTTTTGTTATTTATTTTCTTATTTCAGAAAACATCTTCTAGCATTTTCCCAAGAAAAGGTACATAGGAGCTAATTTTTTTACAGGCCTTGTCCGCTTACACTGTGTTTGTAGTTTAAATGCACACTTAAGGGCTGGGAAGGTGGCTCAGTGGTAGAGTGCTTGCCTTGCATGCATGAGGCCCTGGGTGCCATTCCTCAGTACCACATAAGCAGAAAAAAACAGAAGTAGCGCTGTGGCTCAAGCAATAGAGCGCTAGCCTTGAGCTGAAGAGCTCAGGGACAGTGCCCAGGCCCAGAGTTCAAGCCTCATGACCAGAAAAAGAAAAAAAAACACACTTAGTCAACAGTGTTGACTATACTTAACTAAGCCTGACTATAGGACAATGGGTCAACAGTCATTTTTTTCTCACAGTTTGAAGGCATTGTGTTAGGGTTTTGTTGTAACTGTTTGTGCTGGTCCTGGGGCTTGAATTCAGGGCCAGGGCACAGTCCCTGAGCATTTTTATTCAAGGCTAGCACTCTACCACTTGAGCCACAACTTCCACTTTCAGGTTTATGACAGTTAATTGGCAATAAGAGTCTCACAGACTTTCTTTCCTGGGCAGGTTTCAAACAGTAATCTTTAGATCTCAGCCTCCTGAGTAGCTAGAACTATAGGTACAGGCCACCTGTGCCCAGCTGAATTAGTTTTATATTACTGCCATAACAAATTACTGTGGTCTTAATGGCTTATACTACAAATATTGTTCATCTTATAGTTCTGCAGGTAGATCAGAACTCTGATACAGAGAAACTGAATTTCTATTAGTTGGCTCTGGGTAAGACTTTTCCCCAGCCAGTGTGGGTTTTAGAGGTTACCCATGCTCTTTGACTAATATCCTCCCTCTAGCCTCAAGCCAATGGCATTGCAGTTGAGCTTCAATTGTCAAATTTCCCTCCCACTCTCTTTTACTCACCCCCAATGTCCACTTATCTGAACTTTGTGATTGCTTTGGGGCAGTTGCTTTGGGGTAATTTAGTATACTCTCTGTCAGTGGATTAGCAACCTTAAATCTGTCTTCCTTTGTCTGAACTCATTCACAGGTTCTAGGCATTGAAATTTGAGTATCTTTGAAGAGGGCCATTATTCGTCCTATTTGCATCACTCCAGAGTCTTCTCCTGAGAAACTGAATGCTTTAGTGACTGCTCGTTCCTTTCAAGTACTTAATATTGGCACTGGTCTATAGGTGTCATCTGAGAATGTGATGCTGTTTCTGGTTCATTGTTTTCATAGGAAAAAGAGCGTCAGAGGCTTTTGCTCAACACTACTGTAATGTCTCTCACGTGCGGATTCTGCCCATTGCTAAGTGTGCTAACTCTCCACTTGGCATCTCAAGAACTGGTCACAGAATCAACATAGGGACCTACAGTTGGCAGGACACAGCTTGAAATCCCTTTAATTGCCATTTCCTTTGATATGAGTCAATAGAAAGCAGTCAATCAGGAACATTTCACCATTAGAATTTATAGATGGCAGGATAAGATGATAAACCAAAACCTAACAACAGAATTGGGCAGAGGGCTACAAAAAATGAGAAAGTATAAAGAACAAGGAACGAGGAGATAAGGGCAGGATGATAAATCTTTGGTGTCATAACATTACAAGACACAGGAAGGAGACCACTAATTTAGAAAGCTATTTTCAGGAACTTCAATTCTCACCATTTAATCCAAAACCAAGCACTGAATGAGGCAAAGAGTGAAACATGGCTGCATTAGGCTGAAGTGATGTATTCTCATGGCATGTCTATATCATGTGATTTCTTTCTCTACCATATTTCTTTCCTAATAAACTTTTCTATCACCTTTACGATGTTGGAGTCTTGTTTGAATTCTTCTCTTGCCAGACACAAGACCAAGATTTTTTAGCTTCCCTAAATTTCTTGTTAACACCTTGACCTGCACAAGTCTATGTAGTTGGTGGAGATGTAAAATGGTGACAGCTTTGTCAGTATATGTTGTGAACACCAGTGACATGCTACTCATGACCTTCAAACCCTATAAAAGAAGGAAACCAATGCATTCCATTTTCTTGCAAGTCTTTAGCCTGCCAGCATTTGTAAAACAAATTATTTGCTAATCAATTTGCTTGTAGAAAACAGAAGCTTTGCTCTACCATGCCCTGTCTGCTATGATGCTCTGCTCCTCACAGACCCAGAAACAACAGAGCCAAGCAATGATAGGCTGAAACAATGAATAACATTTTTTCCTTCTTAAGTTGTTTTTAATCTTCAGGTATTTGTCACAGCAACCAACAGAAAGCTAACACACCACTCCAACTAATTTAAGTCTAAAAGTAAATGATTACAGGGTATCAGAGAAATTACAAGGTCTTCAGAATAACGTGGGAGTGAAGTTTAGCTGAGAAAAGCACCTGATCATACTCTGGGACAGTGCTAGAAGAAAGCCCAGTTGCCCATCATTCAACACAAAGGAGAGTGCAATCTCTGCCATATCTGCGGTAAAGTGGGCTAGAGGCTTCTAAGTCAGAAAATGTTAATGTTTACTAGAACAGTGCTTTGCCCTTGACACAGCTTCTACTTCATACCCCTTGCTTTGCCTTCTAAATTTTGTTGTTTCCCTGCCAGACCAGGCATTACAAGCAGATCACAAAGAATAGAACATGCAATTTTCCCTTTTGCATTCTGGCATAGCCTTATCTACCATAGCAAAAGACTCATCTTTCAGTATTGGCAAGTGTGGTGGTTCTCCCCATCAGCTAAGCCCTGGAGGTTACATAGAGAGTATGAGACCAGCTTAAGCAGCCCAGTGAGAACCTTGCCTCTAAAACCAAACATAAACCAAAACAAGCACAGGCATGAACAAACAAAACACATACATGCACAAAAGAAAATGAAAGCTTATTTGATTATGCTCTCATTCTGGAGTTAGAGTTTAATTGTGCCATGCTTTAGTTAAGTGCCCTCTTGGCTCACAGGTCATTAGCTTGGTTCTGATGCCTGTGGTGCTGTTGGAAGGAAGTTAGGTCACTGGGGTGTGCCTGGAAGGAGATATGGGGACCCCATATCGCCATGAGATAAGTAACTTGGCTCTACTGTGCTTTCATCATGACAGGCATGTTCTCAAAGACCTAAAAGCTACAGGGCCAACCAACAATGGACTGAGACTTATGAAATCCGGAGCCAAAACAAACCATTCCTCCTAGTAAGTTGATTACCCTCCAGAATTATGTTACAATAGTGGGAAAATAATAATAATAACCAGTGTAAAGATTAATAGGTTGTCATCTTTCCTTAACATTTTAAGGACATTGCGTATTATTTTATTTTATTATTTTTATTATTTTATTTTAAGGACATCTGGCATTTATTGTTCGTGACAAAGGGCTTGCTCTTTGAATGTCTTTGCTATGTGGGAAGCTTTTCATGTTACTTTACTTTTATTTCCTAGCCTTATTAAGATATAATTGACAAAAATTGCATATATTTATGGTGCACAGCATGTTTTTATCCATAAATGCATGCATTATGAAATGACTAAATCAAGGACATTAGCAGACCTGCCATGTCAGATAATTATCGTTGAATTTATGATGAGAACATTTAAGATCCACTATTTTAGCCATTTCCAAATATATAATATATTATTAGCTAATATCAGCTTGTTGTGTTAGAGATTTCTAAAATTTATTCACTCTGCTTAGTGGAAACTTTCTACCATTTGAGCAACATCTTAGTTCTCTTTCTACAAACCCTGGAAGCACCATTCTACTCTGTTCCCAAGAGTTCAACCCTTCAGATTCCACATACGAATGACACTATATTTTCCTTATGGGGACTCACTTATTTTACTTAACATAATATCCTCCAGGTTTATTTGTAGATGGCTGTTAGGTTTTTCTCTTGATCTTTGATGTTTTGAATGTGTGTGTGTGTGTGTGTGTGTGTGTGTGTGTGTGTGTGTGT
>NW_012267330.1:2663049-2683765 GCF_000151885.1 Dipodomys ordii
TGTGTGTGTGTGTGTGTGTGTGTGTGTGTGTGTGTGTGTGTGTAAGAGAGAGAGAGAGAGAGAGAGAGTTGTGGGCTTGAACTCAGGGCCTGGGACCCTCAGCTCCACTTTCAGGTCAGCTGGCTTTGAACCATGATCCTCAGATCTCAGTCTCCTGAGTAGCTAGGACTATAGATATAAACCACTGGCACCCAATGACAGTTTGAATTTTTAATACTATTTGAGTGTGTATGTTTTTATTTATTTTATTTAGAACTCTATGATTCTTTGCTATAAGAATTTATGTCTTTTTTCTAGTTCTGAAAACACACACAGACATATATACTCATTTTCACTTGTAACTTTTTTGTCTTTTAGTGATACTGGTGCTTGATTGTTTGCTACACCAATGCTTGAACTTTTGCTTTTGTTACATTTCAACCATGATCTCAAGATTTTGTCTGTGTTAGACCAGGATCCTCTGATCTATGCATTCCAAGTAGCTCCATGAACACAGGTATACACTACCACACCTAGCTTGTCACCATTACCTGGTTCTTCTTTGGAACATTTTTTTTATTAGATTCTCTTTCAAAAGCTTATCATTAAGTAGAGGAATTTCATTTCAACATTTCAGGTTATGACTACAATGACTCTAGATCATTGTCACCCCATTCATCCTTCTCCTCCATCTCTCCCAACCCACCCATCCACTCAAACTTCCTGGTTCCATTTTTACATATACATACTGAATATTATGACTGCACTCATTACCCTTTCTCCTTCCTTTGGCTCCCCCTCTTCTCTTTCTCCTCCTCCCTTTATACCACAAGTTCCTTTGTTAAGCTGTATTTAAGTTAGGCTGGTGTGAGTAGCTCATGCCTATAATCCTAGCTACTCAGAAGGCTCAGATCTGAGGATCAGGGTTCAAAGCTAGTCTGGGCAAAAAAGTCTGTGAGACTCTTTCCCCCAATAAACTACTAAAAAAAAAAAGAGAGAGAGAGAGACGTGGAGCTGTGGCTCAGGTGGTAGTGACTAGCCTTGACAAAAAAAAAAAAGATAGAGGAAAAGCCCAGGGACACCACCCAGGCCTTGACACACACACCAAACCTGTAAGTTAGTTCTTCTAAGGAGTTACATCATTGGAATACTTCCCTACATATATCATACTTTAGTTGACAAATTTGTTTATGTATGCTTATGACCCTGTGTATTTTTACATATATTTACAATTTAGATCTAACTTCCATATATCAGAGAAACCATGTATTCTTTGTCTTGCTGAGCCTGACTTACTTCACTTAACATCACACACTGTTTTTTCCAGGTACATGTCCACCCATTTCTATGCAAATAATATTTTTTTTCCTGATGGAATTTATCACATTTTCTTGACCTACTTATTCATTGAAAGCCCTCTAGGCTGTTTGCATCACTTGGCTGTGATGAATAGTGCAGCAATGAACATGGTTGCACAGCAGTCTTTACTGTATTCTGATTTATGTAGATCCTTTGTGTGCTGGTACTGAGGTTTGAACTCAGGGCTTTGAAACTGTGCCTTAGCTTTTTTGCTCAAAGTTAGTGCTTTACTACTTGAGCCACAGTTCCACTTCCTAGTCCTCTTGGACTCTTAATTTACCACTTACAGTTTTTATCTCCTTTATCTCTGTGCTGCCTCCTATATAATTTCTAAAGTTTTTACTTATATTTTTTATTATCATATATTAGTTTTACAAGGGGACTTCATTTAATTAGTTCTCCCTTTAGCTGAACCTAGTCAGCTATTTATTATATCTTAACTTTTTTTTTTGTCAGTTGTGGGGCCTGAACTCTGGGCCTGGGCGCTGTCCCTCAGCTCTTCAGCTCAAGGCTTGTGCTCTACCACTTGAGCCATAGTGCCACTTCTGGCTTTTTCTGCTTATGTGGTGCTAAGGAATCGAATCCAGGGCCTCATGCATGCGAGGCAAGCACTCTACCACGAAACCACCTTCCCAGCCCCATAACTTAAAATTTTTTAATGGCTTTTTTTTCCCTTCCTTCCTTCCTTCCTTCCTTCCTTCCTTCCTTCCTTCCTTCCTTCCTTCCTTCTTTCCTTCCTTCTTCCCTTCCTTCCTTTCTTCTTCTCTTCCTTCCTTCCTTCTTCCCTTCCTTCCTTCCTCCCTTCTTCCCTTCCTTCCTTCTTCCCTTCCTTCCTTTCTCTTTCTCTCTCTCTCTTTTTCTTTCTTCCTTTTTTTCTTTTTTCTTTTGTCGGTTGTAGGGCTTGAACTCTGGGCCTGGGTGCTGTCCCTCAGCTCAAGGCTTGCACTCTTGAGCTACAGCACCACTTCTGGTTTTCTGGTGGTTTATTGGAGATAAGAGTTTCACAGACTTTCCTGCCTAAGCTGGCTTTGAACTGCGATCCTCAGATCTCAGCCTTCTGAGTAGCTAGGATTACAGGAGTGAGCCACTGGCGCCGGGCTAAATGGCTATTTTCTTATTTTCCTTGTATAATTATGTTTCTTTGCTGAAATATGTCTTCTTTTCTATTTCCTTCCTCTCCTTGAATTGATGATATTTTCCCCTTTATCCTTTTAAACAATTTAGTCATTCTTTGTCTAAGTCCCTTAGTGATTGATTGGGTTCATGTCTGTCATTCCTTAGTTACAAATATTCTTGTTTGTTGCACCATCTAAATCTCTTTTATGAGGATTAATGTCTATGTGTTCTATACTTTTTGCCTATGACTCATTTGGTAGGAATTGTTTTTTTTTTGTAGAATCAATGTAAAACTATCAGTTATGTGTAGTTATGTAACTGAATTTTAGGTGAATTGTGACTTAATTAAAAGTAAGTTTTTTTTACTTTATCACAATTTAAGTTTTTGTTACATAATCTTCTATACCCAGATGAATGCTAGATGAATAGGCTTTATTATTTTTTTAAGATAAGCTTTTATCTTTTAAAATAGTTTTAGACTTACAGAAAAATTTTAACATAGTACAGTTTCCTTATACCCTGTATTTAATTTTCCTTATTAGAAATGTACTAGTACTGGTACATTCGTCCCAGTTAACTATCTGATATGATACACTGCTCTTAGCCTGAAATCTATACACATTTTCTAAGCCTTCTATTTCAGGATCTGATAAGAACATCACATTTTGTGTTCATTTCCTCTTAAGCTCTTCAAGACCAATGGCTTCTCTGACTCTCCTTGCTTTGATGACCTTGATAGTTTTAACAAGTACTCATTAGGTGATTTGAGGATGTGCCTTAAGTAGGATCTGCAGGATACTTCTCATTATTAGGGAAGGTTCTCTATTTTGAGGAAGAATACTACAGAAACAAAGCACTCCTCTCATCACGTCATACTAATGTGTGTACTAGAAACAGAAATGATCATTTCTGATCATTTGTGGAGGCACTTGTATGGGCACTGTTCCTTATTTTTTTCTACTATAAAGTTTTATGGCCTCCCCCTTTTTCTACTGTACTCATTGCAAAGGTACCCACATAATTTCCTCCTCCTTCTCCCTGAAGGTGGAGGAGTTAGATAAATTATTGAATTCTGCCATTGTCCGTTCTCTTACTTATTTATTTATTCACTCATTCATTCAATCATTTATCTTATACTTAACCTCCTACTACTTTATTTTGTTGCTTAAATTGTTCCAGATTTGGTCACAGGGCGTTCCCTCAGCTGCTTCCTGCATCCAATATGTTCCTACCATTGTAGATTTTGGTACTGTGTTTTTAGCTTTCTTATTTTTTTTTCTGATTTCAGTACTCACTTATTTACTTTCTGGTATTTGATATGCTTCAGGATCATCCTGAATATTTCTTGCTCTCATTTAGGATCAACTATTTCCTCAGGAGCACTGGATTCTTTTTATTAAAATCTGGTTTTTGAAATCAGTATCTGCATCTAGGTGTATGCTTTGCTGTTGAGGTATCATTGCTTTTAGGACCTTTTGGCAAGCAGAGCAAGGAAATGTAGCTGTGCATACTATGAGTGCATGCTGATATTCTCATCTCGAATCCATTGCAGATAGATGATTCTAACAATGTGTTTGACAAAGCAGAAATTTTAACTTCTCATAAAGGCCAGTTGGTTAATTTTTTCTTTCATGTGTCATACTTTTCATTCTGTAAACTTTTTTTTTTGCTTACTCTAGAATGCAGTCTTAAATTTAAAAATCAGCTTCAATTTTTAATTTCAGAAATTAAAATATTGGATAAAGGAATCAGCACTCCATTCAAAGCCCAAATTTCCATCTCTCTGTCAGGTAGGAGTAGCATTGTGCCCTAAGGACCGTAGGTAGGACTGGCTTCTGTCCAATGTCCTCCATCACACTCTTCGCTCTCCCACCTGGAGCGAATAAGGGATAGAGTCAAAGAAATAGAGAAGAGGGCCAGGTGCTGATGATTCACACCTATAATCCTAGCCACTCAGGAGGCTGAGATCTGAGGATTGCAGTTCAAGGCCAGCCCAAGGCAGGAAAGTTTTCGAGACTTATCTCCAATTAAACATCTGAAAATTGATAATGGCACTGTGGCTCAAACTGGTAGATTGTTGGCCTTGAGCAAAGAAGGTCAGAGATGATGCCCAGGGCTCTGAGTTCAAGCTCCATGACTAACAAAAAGAAAGAAAGGGAAAAAAGAAATAGAGAGGAGGAAACTGTTCTCACTTGATTGTGTGAGAAGACTTTCTCTCTTGTTTTGTGGTTGCTCTCAGTGGGTTTGCAGAGGATTCTGGTGACCCCTTTAACCATAGGCTTCAAAACAAAGGCTGTGTATTGATTTTTTAGAGCACTGTCCTCAGCCTGTAGTTCACTATTGATTCATTCCACCAACCAAGTTTCCAAGCTAAACGAAACCACTCCCTCTCCCAGCATCTCCCGTTTTATTCTCTGTTCATATGATTGATGTCTTATTCACAAAAATCACTCCAGCATTTGTTCCCACACAGTTCCAACATGGAATTTTTAAAGAAGTATTAAACTCTTATTCTGCCAATGATTAAACTCTTATTCTGCCAATATTCTAAGTTCAGTATTTATTTTTATAAATACTTTAAGAGATTATTTTAGTATTGTTTATTGACTTCTGAAAATATAGGTAATTTAATTTCTTTCTAATATATGCTTTGCCTATCTTCCTGTGTAATAGAGAATAGAAGACATTAAATAGAAACCATTCAATCTTTCACACTATGTATCATGTTTGTCATGATTTTTTGTATATAATTTTTATCATAAAAATACTGTATAGAGGGGTTACAGTTACATGAGCAAGGTAATGAATACATTTCCTATCGAGCATTGTTACCTCCTCCTTTGTTTTTCCGCTACCATCCCTTCCTTCCCCACCTCTCCAACTCCTCCCTCCTTCTCCCCAAGTTGTAAAGTTAGTTTTCAACATAGTGTCTTGTGCATCTCATTGTTATAATGGATCAATGTGTATCCTTATTTCAGCATTTTATTATTTCCTTTCCCCTCCTTCCCCAGTTAGAAAAATGTATATACAAGATGCAGGGCACCAGAGTCAAATACAGTGAAAACAGGGTTTATAGCATAGGGGAAGAACATACTGTTGTGATGTTTTTGCAGATACCTTTTATCATGAGTCTACCCTTTTCTATTATGAATGGGTACTGTAAGTATCAAATGATTGTTACCTATAAATTGAGGTGAACGTATGGGTTTTCTCCTTTATTCTAAGAACATGGTAAGTTACAAGTGTGATAGTAGCCTTGCATTTTTTTTTACTACAGAACAAGAGTTTAATGCTATACTACAATGTTTTAAAATACTATTAGAACACTGAATCCAACAATATAAAGAGATGAACATTACATGATTTAACCCAGAAAAGCAATGCCTTGGGGGAGGGTATGGTGGGAGAGCAAAGGAGGGAGAAATGATGCATGACAGGAAATGTACTCATTGCCTTGTTCGTGTAACTGTAACCCCTCTGTACAATACATGACATTCCCAGTTTGTGTTATATATCTTTATAGATAAAAAAATGAAGGCATACCCACTTCTTGTACAACCATAGTATTTACCTTATAATGGAAAGTGAAAAAGTTAAGCACTTACCGTATTCCTTATATTCTTAAGGCTTTTATCCAAACTACATACTTCCATTTTTTTGGGGGGGTGTCAGTCCTGGGGCTTGAACTCTGGGCCTGGGCACTGTCCTTCAGCTCTTCAACTCATGGCTCGATCTCTACCACTTGGGCCACAGCTCCACTTACGGTTTTCTGGTGGTTTACTGGAGATAGTCTCAGGCTTTCTTGGTGGGCTGGCTTTAAACTGCGATCCTTAGCCTCCTGCATAGCTAGGATTACAGGTGTGAGCCACCATGCCCAGCAGTACTTCCATTCTTTAAGGGGAAATATATAGAAAGCATTGGCATATTTTAAATTTTATCAGGATTTTCTGTAATGAGTCCTTTTGTGTTTGACAGAAAATGGAAAAACTGAACTTTCCCATATTCCTTGTTTACAGGACTTTCTTCCAGTATGGGTTTTTCATGTAATCCAAGTGGAATATGTGAAGTCTTTAATAAAATTTCTTATATGTGTAAGGTTATTATGCAATGTGAATTTTAAAGAAAGCCAAGAAACTTGTCTAGTCACATTCATTATTCACAGCTTCTCTCCCATGAGCATTTTCATCTTCATGAGAACTGAAACTTCATCCATTCAGACAGCTTGCTTTTCACTGTCAGTGCTGTATTCGAGGTCAAGTGTAAGACAGTTTTATGCAGAAACTTTTTATGCAATAAAGGGATTTTCTCCAACACAATTTCTTTCATGTTTACAATGGAAGCCCATTGTTTGCATTAACTGGGCTTTTCTTCAGTATGAATAGTTCCAAAGATTTGGAAGGTTCATGGGAGCAGTG
The DNA here is from genome assembly GCF_000151885.1 of Dipodomys ordii. NCBI lineage: Eukaryota > Metazoa > Chordata > Mammalia > Rodentia > Heteromyidae > Dipodomys > Dipodomys ordii. The sequence goes on from NW_012267330.1 coordinate 2,669,919, forward strand.
ATAGCTCAACACTGTTTATAGTCACGTGGTTTCTCTCCAGTATCAGACTTTCCCACATTGATTACCTTCATTGGAAAAACGGAAGACTTTCATTTACAGTCCATTTCCAATGTTTTGTCACATGTATTTGAAAACTTGTGAGAAAAAGAGGATTTGCACATTATTTAGATTCACAGAGGTTCTCTCCAGCTTTTGAATGGAGTTAGAACAGAAGGTTCTCACACATTATTTATATTTATAGGGATTTCCACAGGATGAGTTTGTTCATGTTTTCGAAAGGACTTTAACGACAGAAAGCTTTACCACATTGTTTAAGCTATAAGGTTTCTTACCAGTATGCATTTGTGCATGACTTCAATTGCAAGTAATTTGACTAAAGGCTTTACCACAGTGTTTACTCATAGGACCTGCCTCTCTCCAGTATGATATCTTTGATGTATTCTTAATATACTAGAAAAAGCAAAGGCTTTCCCACATATCTTGCATTTAAAAGGTCCATTGCCAGTGTGTGTTAGCCTGTGTATACAAACACTTGAAGGAGAACATAAAGCTTTACCACACTGCTCACATTGATAGGACTTCTCTCTACTATGAATTCGTTTATGTGTTTGATATGAACTGGGATAACTGAAGGCTTTACCACACTGCTTGCATTCATAGGGCTTTTCTCCAGTATGAAGTCCTTTGTGGTATTTAACTGACTTGGAATAGTGAAAGGCTTTCCTGCAGTGCTTAGATGCATAAGACTTCTCTTCAGTATGAGTTCTTTCATGGTTTCAAAGGTTATTGGTGCGACCGAAGGGTTTCCCACAATGTTTGCATTTATAAGGCTTCTCTTTAGTTTGAGTTCTTGTATGTATTCTAAGTGTACTAGGGTAAGGAAAGGCTTTCCCACATATAACACATTTAAGGTCCATTTCCAGGGTCCATTACCCTGTGTCTTTGATCACTAGTGAGAGAAGTGAAGGATTTGCTGTATGGTTTACATTCATTGGACTTCCCTGCATATTCTCCACTCTCATGTGAGTTGTACATGGAATGACTTCCAATGCACCTACAGAAACCAAGTTCCTGAAGACTTCCTTCATCACATCTCTGTAGAGATTCTTCTGGGAATGATTTAGGAAATCCCACTCCTCTTTGGTGAAGTTCACAGCTACTTCCTTCAAAGCCACTGAGTTCATGTGTGGCCTCGGTCCAACGGCCTCGCAGGGAACCACGCGTGCGGACGAGGGCACAGAACGCGGCGAGCTGTCCGGAGGCCCATAGAAGAAGGTAGCCTTGCATTTTTGAGATAAATCATATGTGGTAATTGTATATATATGCATGTCCATAAACAAATGCACAGTTTGTATCCTGAAAGCAATCTAAATTCAGTCATTTGTTTCAGTGGAATGTACATGATTCTTGGTTGGCAGTTCTTTTAGAAATTACAAAAGTTATCCTCCATGTTCTGACCTCTATGCTTTCTAAGAGAAATTTTGATTTATTTTAATTATTTTGCTTTATGTATATTTGTGTGTGTGTGTGTGTGTGTGTGTGTGTGTGTGATTGCTAGTCCTGGGTTTGAACTCAGGGACTAAGTGCTGTCTCATCTTTGTTGCTCAAGGATAGAACTCTATAACTTGAGCCAATATGACACTTATTTTTTTTCTTTACTTGTTTGGTACCAGGAATTGAACCCAGGACGTTACACTTAGTGCTTTGTTACTGAGCTACTCCTAGCCCCCACTTCTGTTTTTTTTGTCATTAATTGAAGATAAGAGCCTTATGGATCTGCTTATCTGTCTTTAGGAGACCAAGGAGTGGTGCACAGAAATGGAGGGATAGGGCTGGGGATGTGGCTTAGTGGTGGAGTGCTTGCCTAGCATGCACGAAGCCCTGGGTTCGATTCATCAGTAACACATAGACAGAAAAATCTGGAAGTGGCTCAAGTGGTAGAGCTCTAGCCTTGAGCACAAAGAGGCTAAGGGACAATACCCAGGCCCTGAGGTCAAGCTGGCAAAAAAGAAAGAAGAAAGGAAGGAAGGAAGGAAGAAAAGGAGAGACAAAGAGCAAACAAATGCGGCAGTGGTACTCATTGGACCCTATGTTGAAAATGAACTATGCATCTTGTGGGTTGGGTTGGGAGAGAGGGAAGATTGTCCAAAAAATGTACTCTATAAGAGTTATGTAACTGTAACCCCTCTGAACATCTCCTTTATATAACAATTTTTTTTAAAGAGTCATGGATATTTCCTACCTGGGCTGGCATTACCTCCTTGGTGTGAGCTGCTGGCACCCAACTTAGTTTTCTATCTTTCATTTGGACTCCTTGTAGTGCCTCTATATACCTGTTTTTGATCACTTAGTGTAGTATTTAACATCATTTTTGTCTTCAAAGTAATTACCTGACCTTTTAATACCACCATTACATAAGTTCCATTCTTCTCCACTTGAATTTGAAAAATAATTGCTATTTGGATGTAGAGTACTCCACCTATTATTGTAAATATATTTTATCATAAAAACCTTAGGCTCCAAGTCACTACAATTGTAATTGGTGCATTTTAAAGGTGGACTCTTATCTGACTCTGTATCTTTCTCCAGTATCGTCACACAGTTGTTTCAATATATTTCTTCCAGATTTTTTACTTGTTACTCTAGAAGGATGAAAAATTTTAAGGTCATTTCTTAGCTTAACTTTTCTTTTATGTTCTTTTCCTTTTTCTTTTTTCCCCTTTCATTCTTTTTTTTTAATTTAACAAGGATTTATTTAGAACAGTGGGACAAAGCAGGGAAAAAAAGAAAAAGAAAAGAGAAGCACTCTCTGATTTGCAGAGGGTGGTAAGAAGTTTCTCTCAGTTTAGACTTACCATCCCAATAAGTATTGTGAATTTGGTCCTACACCCAACCATAGAGCAGATATAGACTCTGAACTTCCTGCAGGTAACACTGTGTTTCATGAGTGGCCCAGAATGAATGGGAAGCTTACGTATCACTTCTTCAGGCTTCACAAAGCCTAGTCTCAGCTCCATTACTCTCATTACTTCACAGCCACAGGCTTCTAGCTATAGGCACAAGTCTCCACCCATGATTATAGCCTCCATATTGTCAAAGGCAATATAAATGTCTACACTTGATGTGTATACTTACCTCTAATTTCCCCATGAACAGGTCTGTTATTAGCTCCTACTCATCAGTTTAGCTGTCAGCTTACTTCTTGGTTATAATGTCAGTATTTTCCCAATGTAGTTTAAGATATTTTTTATTTGTTTTTAGTTTTAGATATTTCTATGTAGGCATGAAATATTCTTATCAGGCCAGTGATATATCTTGAGCAAAGCTCCAATAATGAATTCTGTATAAAAATCCCTTAAAGTATTTAAAAATTCAGCTTCACTTGAGCATTAACTACTTGAACTTCAAGTCAAAGCACACTTAAAACTCTACAGAACTGAAAAGCAAGCAGAAAAGAGGTGCACATGTCAAACATACTAAGAATTCTAATGGAAATCACAATATGTAAATGAAAACATTCAGGAAACAATGAGATATAACCACACAGGTATTAGAATGACTGATATGGAATATGAGCAATACTAAATGTTGGTGAGAATGAGGAGCAGCAGAGGTTCTTGTTCATTGCTGACTGCTTTATGATGTGGATTGACTCCATTACTTCTCTAAAGTCCTTTTACCAAATTGGGTGATGTAGGTTAAGACTTCACTGCATGAATTCTGGGGAAGGGGTTTACAATTCAGTTGATGACAGATATAATTATAAATAATTTTCTTAACCTTTCTTTGTTTTCATCATCATTTATACCATTTCTGTTGATTGCCAATCTTTTAAAAGTGACCAAAAGAGCTTCCTACACTTATTTTCTAGAGGAAGTCACTAAGGTGAGGAGGAAAAAGCTAGGGAACCTTACACATGGGGAAATGCAAACTATGGAAGTCAGTATGGACATTCCTCAAGAAACTAAACACATGATCTAGAACGATCACATTGTCCCTCTGAACCACTTTGGGGCACATAGCTGAAGGAAATTAAGTATGTTACAGAGAGCCTTGTACCTCTGTGTGTATAGCAACACTATTCACAATAACTAAGTTTTCAAATCAGTGTAAGTGCCCATAACCAATTAACAGACAAAGGAAATGTGGTATATATTCACAAAGGAGTATTATTTAGCTATAAGGAGTTATACCATTTGCAGAACAAAGGAGTTGGAGATTCATCATGTTAAATGAAGTAAACCAGACTCAGAAAGACAAATAGCACATTTTTTTTTATCTCACATGCATAGTCTAGACCTTAAAAATCAACACCAAAGAAAACTGAGGACATGATCAGCCCTCATCCTATTTCAGAGATTCACCAAGAGTCACTTCATTAGCAGAAAAAAGATATTCTTGTGGCTTAGCAAATTCCAACAGTTTAGAAGCTCCATGGCAGTAGCCGAGTGTAAGAGGGAAATAAATGATTTTTTGTAACACAGTTGTGTTTAAACACTTGAATAAAAGTTCACTAGATATAAATCCTATGTGAGTCACCAACTTTCTGTATGATTTTTAGGGGCATTTTTGTAAGGCTCTGTTGGCTCCAGTTTCAAGCACCTCTTGTTACTCCGTACAAAGCAGGAAGTGTAATTTCCTCCGTTTTGGCCATTAAAAATTTAGGCGAGGCTAGAATTAAACATATTACATTGAAGGTAGATGATAAAGGTAGACTCATCTGAAATCCATTATCAGGTTAGCTTTAGTGGTAAGCAGGATTGCAATAGAAAAATTGCTTAGAAGCAAAAAGCCACAGTTCTGGGAGTTTGAGTCAAAGCTCACTTACCTGAGAGATATTTGTCAAATCTCTTAACCATTCTAGGCTGCACTTTCTTATGTGTAGAATGAGATTTGGGACTGGAAAGCCTCTGGATGCCTGTGAATGCTGATTAATAACAGCTAATGTGTCTGAAAGACAGGGAGAACTCCAGAGATGCTGGCTTAAACTACAGATACCATGTGAATGAAGCAGCCCCCATTTATCTGAAACTCTATTAGTTGAATTTTCTGCTACTCACTTGGATTTGTTCTGATAGGAGGTTTCTTTAGGTCGAGGATGCTGACCACTTATTAGAGCTTGATAATGTATAAAAGCACTGTGAGAGATGCATAAATAATTGTTAAATACAGTCTTGCCCTCAGGAATGTACCAGCACAAGGCACATAGCATCCTCTTTGAAGTCAGTGTGGTTTGAATTAGGCCCTGTTACATAGGGCTGTGTAACCTTGTGTTGGGCTTCTCTTGGTTCCCTCATTAACAAGATGGGGACAATACTGATTTGCCCAGGACTGTAGTGAGGACAGAAGGAGATAATACATGTTCATGTGCATTGGTATTGTGGCAACTGAAGGTTAATCTTTACAGAAATCTATTTACAAACACACTAGCTTTGAACTGCCACACAAAAGAATTCATAATGCACATACTCTCTACACTGTTTTGTTCTAACAAATGATTTTGCAGAGCAAGTGAATCCTATTTTCCTCAAGGCCACATAGTTCCCAATGTTGTTAATGATTTTTATTTGTTTCATTTTTTATTTCCTTTTAATCCATAGTGTTTGTGTCCCTCCTGATAAGAAAGTCCTGTTGGATAGATTGTCAGGAAATCAGTAGTGGTTGGAGAAGCAAAACAAATTATTTTATAGTCAAAGAACATAGTGTCAAGGTGATAAGAAACCCACCAACCTGCCAAAAGGCAGGAGTCTGCCTGCTCAACCCTTGGTTTTGCTATGGGATCTGAGTTGAAGCAGAGGTGGTTTCGGAGGAGGGGAAGCGTTGGCAGGATATTGCAATGAGAAGGCCTGAGCTGAACAATTTTCATGTGAACCCCCTCTTCTTGAAACCACAGGTTTTTTTTAACCTCAGGCAAAATTTCCATATATATGAGGTTGGCCAACTACCCCTATAGGCTAAAGAAACACCATGAAAGTCAGAGAAAGGAGATTTATTATGTGTCAGCCTCAGGAAGCCAGTACTTCAGCAGCTTCAGCCTTCTCTGGTGATATAGACATTTGCTTAAACAGAGAAGTGAATGATCTGAATATTGATGTTTCTCCACCACCAAATCCATGCGGAAACCAACGGTATTAAGAAATAGAGTCTTGCTATATTGAATAGGAACTACAACTTGTGAGGGAGAGATGGGAGTGAAAAACTAGGAGGAAACAAGAGAAGTGGTGACACTGTTCAAAAAGAAATGCATTCATCATCTGACATGTAACTGTCACCCTTCTTTATGTCACCTTTACAATTGTAACAAAAAGTAGAAATAGGGTCTCTTCAGAAGAACTAAGCCATGAGGGCTTTTCCTTTAAAAATATAATTGGTACCCTTACAAAAGATATTGGAGGCAGCTGCCTTGCTTCTTTTACCATGGGAAGAACAGTAAGAAGCACCATCTACAAAACAGATAATTGAGCCTTCTCCAGGCACCAGACATGTGGGTGCTTTCACTTTGAATGACCCAGTCCCCAGGACGGTCACCAGAGGCCAGGACAGAGGCCTGGGTGTGTAATAGTCCCAACACAGCACACTTGGCCACTAGCCTAAGAAAAGCAGACAGAACATTTATACTTCAGCAGTAAATAAATTTATTTTCAGTGTGGCTACACTGGAAAAACAGAACTAAGTACTTTCTTCACAGTCGCTTTGTGTTTATAAGGAAAAGGAACCAAGGCAAGTGCTTATGAGGTTTGCATAGCAATCTTGGTCAAGCAATAATCTGGTTGATCTCTCCTCTAGGATCAGTTGCATAGTCTTAATCAGCATCAATGAAATTGGCCTTACTTGGGGAGTGGGGGGTGGGTGGGGAGGTTACAGTTTCATTTTCCTTCCCAGGATGTGGTGTGTGTGTGTGTGTGTTGGTCCTGGGGCTTGAAGTCAAAGCCTGGACACTTTCCCTGAGTTTTTTTGTTCAAGGCTAGCATTCTACAACTTGAGCCACAGCTCCTAAACTGCTTTGAGCAGTTTAATGAAGAACAACCAAAAGAGCTATGTATCACCTCCTTTGCTCAAACAATCAATTGTGCGTCAACATGGTACATGGTGAAGGACTAGTCTAGGTGCTGCAGTGAGAATTTTCATGGACCAAAGTGAAGCAGGTCTGCCCCATACTTTACTTTGTTGTTATAAAGGTGATATACAGAGCACTTCTGGCTTTCTGGGCTGGTTTCAAACTGCAATCCTCAGACCTCAGCCTCCTGAGTAACAAGGGTCACAAATATGAACCACTGGTGCCTGGCTTCCTTACAGGATTTTATCAGACCTCAAATCTGGAACTGTGGTGCAGGATGTTTATCTTTCAGATTTTGATCCCAGAACTTGAGATAAACTGAGGGAAGAGCAAGTCAGGAAAGAACAAGTCAGGAGGAGGCGATATGGAGGTAGATTAATTGATTGGATTGTCCTTTAAAACTATAAGAAATACATTTCTATTATTTGTGAATTATCCAGTTTGAGGCATTTTATAGCACCCACAACATGGAAACAAAAACTATTGCCTAAATCTTTTCCTCAGCAGTGCTCTGGAACCATTGGTGTTAGCTCAGGGAGACACAGAACCCCATGCCCTGGAGAAGTGGAATACAGCCTTATGAGCCATTCTTTTCTTTCTCGAGCAGGGCCGTTGCCTAACATTTACTCCATCTCTTTTCTACATGATTAAGTTCAGCTTCTCTGTGTTCTTTCAGAACTCTAGCTTCAGGGGTAATAATTCATGTTGCATGTGATATGTCAGTGAAAAGAGTGCTGATTAAGATTCTTAATTTAAAAATACATTGAAGACATCTGAACTCCATCACTGGGCCTCCTTGAGCTGGGAAAAGAATTACAAACAACTGGCTGATTACTTAATCATAGGCACCTTAGTAACATACATTATTTAATGCTTTGCTGTGGCTATTTCGGTGCTGTGGAGCTGGGGGGCGGAGGAAGGGGGTCGAGTATCCACATGACTTAATATCCGCAAAGGACAGACTGAATTTAGCTGTTGTTGAGAAACAGGCTCCTTCCTTTTGCCTCTTTGCTCTGGTTCCTGAGGCTTTTTCCTAAAGCACCAGATTCCATCCTAGGAATAATTGTCCTTCCTCACAAAGCTTGCCTATGAATGGAAAAGTCAATCACAGCCTGGCCAGCACTGGGTTCTTTCTGCATGAAGCCAAGGACTTGAGCCTGTCAGCTTCACAATCAGCACTGTCTAGGATCTGCAGTGACAGCTTCTATCTCTGGAGACAGATTCAGAGCTCAGGAAAGGCTAAAGTGATTTAAGCTCTTTTGCATTTTTATTGCTAGTGCCAAACTTCTAGTCTTTCTATAAAATAGCCTGCACGGAAAGTAATCCGATCTCAGACTCTGAATCTCACCTTCTGGGGGTTTTTGTCTTCTGGAAAGCTTCCATTTGCCATCTGGCCCGGGGTAGACAAGCTCTCTTGGCAGCGAGCTTGGACTGCTTACCATGTGGTTCAGATAAGCTGCCCAAGCTCCACATTCTGAACAGAGTGCTCCACTGGGCCAGAGGTGTGGGTTTCTATAGTCCCAGCAGGTGGCAAAGTCCTGATGTTAACTGACTTTTAACTTTAATCTCTCTCTCCCTCCCCCCACCTCTCTCTCTTTCTCTCTCTCTCTTTCTCTCTCTCTCTCCCGCTCTCCTCTGTGTATTCATAGAAATTTAATTGAGGATTAAACATTTAACATTCATTTAACAGTTCCAAGGAAATACTGGAAATTTGCTCTCTCTCTCTCACAATCAGGTACAAAATATTCAATTAATATTCACAATAAAATAGAAATAAGCTGATCAAAAGTAAAGTACTTTCATTCTGAGATTAATTTTGCCTTTAATTACTTTTTTTCTTCCATTGTCTCAATAGAAAAAGCATTCCACTTCTGTTCACCTTATGCTCAGCCCTGGATCACCCACCCCTGCACTGCTGCCCTCAGCACCTCTTCCTACTTTTACTTCATCTCCAGTATTACTTTCCATTTGTTCAGTGAACGTGACACTCAGTCCTTAAGTTAGCTAATCCTTTAATACTTCTAACTCATCTCAACTACCAGACTGTCAACCCGCTCAGAGTCCCTTGTGTTTCTTTTCTAAAAAAAATACCTTATTTATATTTCTTGTAATGATTTGTTTTTCCCTAGTTTTTTTTTCTGCATCCCTCATGACAATATCAGCTTTCTGAGGACAGAGTCTTACTTGTCTGATTCACTGTTAGTATATAGAGATAAAAACTATACCAAGGAGGGGAAGCAAAGGTGCTCTATTCTGAGCCTGTTATAACAAGCAAGTCGGCCACTGTCACTTGCATTCGTCAGACTTAAGGGCAGGTAGAGCAGTAGGAAAAAGGAAGACTTCAGATCTGTCCAAATGGGTACTGTTGGAGGTAAAGCCAGAGGTAGAGGAGCTTGAAACAAATGCACCATCCTTGGCTTTTCCCCAGTAGTCCTAAGAAGCCTATGCCAGAAATAGTGAAGCTGACAATTCATCAATACCTGGCATTCTGGAAAATTGTTCCAGGGATTGTTTTTGCCTTCCTGGCCTGGATGCTGTAGAGAGACCTATTTTATATACAGACACACTATTTATTGTTTGTATATTCAATTTTTCAGTTTCTTCAACTGACACAGTGTCCAACATACTTAAGAAACAAATGAACTCAAAATTGGCCATTGTGCCTCTTTAACCTGCTCTTCATTAATGTCTATTTCCCTGTCACCTGTAACCAGAGGTGACAGACACTCCTCACAGTTTTTCACTTTTCTCTCCATATTTTTCATACTAAATTCCATAATGACAAATAACACTTCCAGGAGAGTACCTCTTCTAGATTTGTACCTCTATCCCGGATCTCTCTCCTACACCGCAGGTAAACTCTCTGATGAAGACCTCCACGCTGGCATCCTCTAGCATCTCAAGACTCATCATTGGTCCCTCCTCTCTGGGAGGTCTTCCCTGGTGTGAAGATCTCTCTATTTGGTTAATTTATGACAAAAATACTGCCAAATGTGGTTTCTGATTTTGTAGGAAAGTGAATCTGAGGATGCATATAGGCAACACAGAAGGAAGGAGGGAAAATGAAAAATGGGCAACTAGTGTTTACAGGGAGAGAGCTCCTTGGGAGTCCAAGAAGGGAAGGAAGGGACTGAACACTCAAGCTTTTCCAAAGGCTGAAGCTGGGGAAATGATCTGAGAAACATCATCTTAGAGCCCCAGAATACGTTCCAAATCTAGGTCCTCTAACAACCAAAGCCAAAGGGGAAAGCTCACAGGAAGCAGTCATTTCTGCAGAGGGCCCAAGGGGGACTGGGCTAGGAAGAGGTATGGAGGGTGCTCAGCACCCCTTTTTCAGGCAATTGGGGTTCAGGAAAAAGACCTTTGGACAGACATGCCACTACTCACAGTAAACAAAGGCTTTCTGAAGAAAGAGCAGAAATGAACCTAAAAGTCAGGGCAACAAACCCAAGAGTGCCCCCAGGACTTTCCAGAATAGTATAGGAAGAGTGGGAATGGGATTAATGAATCCTATCCTGGAAAAGTGGTTGGGCTGTATTCAGAACTGGGACATCTCCAGAGCCTCCCTTCCTGTCTGAGCCTAAGTGTAGTCTAGGAAAAGGACCTTTACTAATTGAAATCATGGGAGTCGAGTTGTGCAAGGCTGTTGGTTCTTTGGTGATAATTCCTTTCCTCCCACATTTCATCTTAGCCATTTTGGGGCATTTTCATGCCCACAAATTCTATAGGTTTATTCTTTACATTAGTTCCTGGGCCTGCCCCTTTTTGGGCATTGGCTCTGTGGCTTCATGACTCCTGGAAAGGTGGCAATGTTTAGATTCATTGCACCTGCTTTTTAAATGTCTCCTATCTCTCTATTTTTTATTGTAAAAATACTGTACAGAGGGAATATTTAAAAATCTTTGTAGAGACTCCCTCCTCAAATTTTTTTGGGTCCAGTCATGGGGCCACAACTCTGGGGCTGGGCGTTGTCCCTCAGCTCTTCAGCTCAAGGCTAGCACTTGAGCCACAGTACCACTTCCAGCTTTTTTCTTTTTGCTTATGTGGTGCTGAGGAATCGAACCCAGGGCCTCATGTATGCAAGGCAAGCGCTTTACCACTGAGCCACCTTCCCAACCCTTCCCTCCTCAATATTATCTTTTAAAGTACACATGGTAAGAAATCCAAAATGGCATATATAAGGATATAAACCCGTTGCAACTATGAGAAGTACAAGTTGTCATGTCAAAAACGAACTTTACAACTTTGGTGTGTGTGGGGGGTGGAGATTGGGTGGAGGGGCGCGGGGAGGCTGGGAAGGGATGTGAAGGGTAAACAAAGGAGGAGGCTGCAATGCTTGATAAGAAATGTACTCATTATCTTGCCCATGTAATTGTAACCCCTCTGTACAGTATGTTTACAAAAAATAAAAATTAAAATTAAAATTAAAAAAAAGAAAAAAGAAAGGATATAAAATGAAGCCTCCGTCCTGGCCTCTTAACCTAACTGTTTTTTCCCCAGAGATAACCTCTATAAAAGTTTCTTATATAATTTTCAGAAAAGTTTCATGCATATACAAGCAAGTATGTAATCTTTATTTTTAAAGGTTTTTTTAAATTTTGCATATATATATATATGCAAAAATAAAACCCGGAATCTACACTTTACAAAGAATAAACCATTGTTAATCAGGTCAAGTAAAAAAGTGTTAACCCTTGGCGGTGGGGGAACGTGGTGGAGATATTCTTAAAAGAATTAAGTGAAATTCTAGATAGAATTGAAGTGTCAAGTATGGCTGTCAGCACAGCAGAAGGAACCTCCTTACTTGGGAGGTGAGGATGCATACCCTAATGTTGTTCCTATCAATTCGGTCTTGAGAATCTAGCAAGACCAAATACAAAATCAAATCTCTAGCCCCATTCTCTACAGTAGCCATTTTAGAACTCGTCAGACTGATAGGAAGTTAGACTACTATCTCTAAGCAGCAGCGCAAGTAACCAAACAATGATACTTAAAATAATCAGTCTCAAGTGGCAAGGACTTGACTAATGAGCAGCTTCCTTAGTTTTTAATCCCAGCTTCTAAGGATAAAGAAGACAAAGCCAAATATGCCACCAAGCAACTACTTGGGATGCCTGGCTTTTAGTTACCCCACCTCTGGCTTCCCTTGTCCATAGCCCACATTCAAGGCAGACTTAAAGCCTTTCCTTTTCCCCCAGTAAGGCCTGGTGTCACACACCTGCAATTCCAATTCTTAGGAGGCAGTGTTAAGTAGGAGGTGTCATCATGCCCTCCACTTTGGATCCTTGGCCCCCTCCCACAAAGCCAGTCGATCTAGCTGGGCCTAACTGCAGCTGGCCTTCAGCCCTGGCCATTCTCAGAACCGTGTTTTACCCTTAGCCCCCAGCTGCACCAGCGAAGGCCCTCCATCCAGACCTGAACTCTACCCTGCCCTTCACAAAGAAAAGAGAACTCTCCTTGGGCTCCCACTCTTTCTCCCCATTGGTCCTCATTCCTGCTCTCTGCCAGATCTAAACTCCACCCTGCCTATGCGCAGTCTTCAGTGCCCAGCTGTGCATGGAGTACTTCCTGCCTCTAGTTCCCCTGGTGTAAGGATGTCCCTGAATAGGGACAGGCACCATTTCTCCCTCTCTCAAGGGGGAAGTGGCCGTGTCAGCCTCAGCTGGCAATAAACTCCTTTCCCTGTATGTGATTGTGTCCATGGTCTTCTGGGATAGGAGCTTTCAGGAGGTTGAGAATTTAAGGATAGCCTGGGCTGTATACCATGAACTTGTCTAAGAAAGTGTAATTAATCAATCAAGCAACCAATTAATTAAGAAAGCATTCCCATTGCTCTACCTACCTTTGAGTCTTTGCCAAAATACAAGTGATGGCAGCTAGCTCTTGGAATAAATGGATTTTGCTCAAGCTCATTTGAGTCATCTTTATTTATTTCCACCCTTGGAAGTCAAGCCCCCCAGTCAACAAGCATTCTTTCCATACCCAGAACTTCCCAGCCACTTTTCTATGGAAGCAAACCACATACACAACCCAGCTCATCTCTGAAGGACGAAGACATCAGCCGCAGAGAAAACAAGCAGCACATGGAATCATCAACAGGACAGAATGACCCTGGAGAAAACTCATCCTTTAGACTAGAAATAAGCTTTTGAAAAAATTCTAATTAGATCTTCGGTGAGACTTGAGAAGATATTACATCCATAAAGCCAAAAACAGTTGGAGATGAAAAAAGTCTCCTGGAAATTTAAAAATGATTGGCTGAAATTAAAAAAGATTGGAAGATTAAGGAACTATAGCAGAAGAGAAGGCAACAAGACAGTCTGAATATGTGGCAGAAAAATAGGCAACTTTTCAGTAATTAAAAAAATAGCTAATTCCAGAAATGGTTAAGTGTGTATGTTGGAGGTAGGGCCTTGAAATGGAAGGGGCAGGCTAACTGGGACTCTGAGATTTATGTGAGGAGTTCTTTGACTCACCAGTGGCCTATTACTCACACCTGTAGTCCTAGTAGTCCAGAAAAATAGAGATCAGGAGGATTGAAATTCAAAGGCAGCAAAGGCCATAAGACCTCATCTCAAGAGAAAAAGCTAGGGGCTGGGAAGGTGGCTCAGTGCTCAGTGCATGCATGAGGCCCTGAATGCAACTCCTCAGCACCCCATAAGCAGAAAAAGCCAGAAGTGGCGCTGTGGCCCAAGTAGTAGAGCACTAGCCTTGAGCTGAAGAGCTGAGGGACAGCGCCCAGGCCCAGATTTCGGGCCCCACGACCAACCAAAAAAAAAAAAAAAAAAAA
>NW_012267330.1:2683815-2713250 GCF_000151885.1 Dipodomys ordii
AAAAAAAAAAAAAAAAAAAGAGAGAGAAAGAAAGCTAAGCGTGGTGGCACATATCTGTCATCCTAGCAATGGCAGGAAGTGGCAGTCCAGGCAAGCCCAGGTAAAATGTGAGGCCCTATATAAACAATAATCAGAGTGAAAAGGGCTGGAGGACTGGCTTCAGTGACAGAGCACCTGTCTAGCAAGCTCAAAGCCCTGAGTTCAAACATCAGCTTTGGAAAACAAACACTTCCTTAATTCATGTATTTTCACCATGGGCATGGATAAGCCATTCAGTCAATCCAACCACACATCAGACAGTTTACTGCTTAAGAGCTACACTCCTCCCAACCTAATGAAATGGTAGGACCCTGTCTCTTCCCTGACCACAACTTCTGCCAGGAGCACCCGGCCTTCCCTCTCTTCCATGCTCTCCTTATCTACCTACCAGGCCACTCTGTGTAAGCTCACACTATGGAGTCAGATTTTACTGGTTCCAATAGCTGGCACTATTCTAATTTGAGCATGATGAATCACTGAACCCAAGTGAAACATGGAACACATATAATTCACTGGGCAAGGTCTTGGCACATGATAAGTATTTAGTAAATACAGTTGTTGAGACTCCTAGAATTGGTCTTATTTGATTCACCCCAGTGTGTGTGTGTGTGTGTGTGCGTGTGCGTGTGTGTGTGTGTGTGTGTGTGTGTGTGTGTGTGTGTGCATACCCTGGGCTTCAAGCTCTCTTGCTCACAGCTGGCACCCTACCACTTCAATCATATCTCTAGTCCAGAATTTTGCTTGTTAATTGGAGATAAGAGTTTTGTGGTCTTTTCTGCCAGTGCTGGCTTTGAACAGTGATCCTCTCTGATCTCAGCCTTCTGAGTTGCTAGGATTACAGGAGTGAGTCACTGTCACTGGGCTTGGTTTAAAAATTTAAAAATTCATGCAATGGTTTCTTTTCCCCCACATCCCCACCAACATTTGTTGATGTTCAAATTCACAATATTGGCCAATCTAACTGGGGTGAGATAGAATCTCAGAATTGTTTTGATTTTTATTTCCTTTATGGCCAGGGATAATGAGCATTTCTTCATGTATTTTTTGCTATTCTTGCCTATTCTTTTCCCAGTGTTTGTTGGTGGGAATGTAAACTAGTAAAACCATTCTAGACAGCAGTCTGGAGGTTACTCAAAAAAACTAAACATCGACCTTCCTTATGACCCAGCCATATCACGCCTGGGCATCTACCCTGAATAACATGACCCAGGATATGATGAAGACACCTGAACATCCATGTTGATTGCCACTTTATTCACAACAGCCAAGACATGGAAACAGCCCAGATGCCCCACAAATAGATGAGTGGATCCAAACTGTGGTACCTATATACAATGGAATTTTCCACAGCCATTAGAAAGAATAAAACAATGCCATTTGCATGGAAATGGATGGAACTAGAACAAATCATGTTACGTAAGCCAAGCTCAGAGAGACAAATGGCGTATGTTCTCTTGGATACGCAGGAATTAGATCTAAAATATATGGGATATGATAAATTATACAGGATTCCAGGTAGTCACATACTGTGAGGCCAAAAAAGATACTCTTAGGAGAGAAACACAAAGGTGCAATGCCTAAGTGCCTCTATATTTATATAAAGTCACATATATATATATATTAAAATGAACAAGATATGGAAACAGATCTCTCTTTTTTATTTTTTGATAATTCTGTCTTCTTTATGTATGGTGTATTCATTTGGGAGAGTGGGTAGGGGAAGGGTACAGAATTTGAGGGAAAAAGAGTGGAAAAGTCCAGCAGTGGAACTCACTGGACACTGATGAATGGTGAATTATATAACTCATGGGTAGAGATGGGAGGGAGAGACTGGGAGAGAATGAGGGAATAGAAGACACTGTATGAAAGGAAGTGTATTCATTCCTGATCCATGAAATTGTAATCCCTCTGTGTATCACCTTTATAATAACAATAAAGAATGTGGTAGAAAATTCCCTGTATAGCCCACAGAATTAAGAAAAACGAGGTAAGGAGTGGGTGGAGAGGGATGTGTGAGGAAGATAAAGTCATGTAATGGAGTTTTAGTCGTTCATTAGAAAGAAGGATATTATAGCATTTGTAAAGAAATGGACAGGCCTGAAAAACTGATGTTAAGTGAACTAAGTAGGTCCAGAGATTGAAAGGAAGCATGTTTTCCCTTGCAGGTGAAAGGTAGACATTGCTTATAAACTTAAAAGTAAATACATTGGGTGGTATGCAAGGGTATACAAATGTATTAACTGGTCTATGGCAGATCCAAGGGAGAACTCAGCTAGTGTAATTCCTTAGAAAGGCAAACTCAAAGTTCAGCAAAATAAAATACGTAGAATAGGGTATTCGACAGGGGTGTGGTGGAATCAAGGGGAAATGTGGAAGAGAAGGGGGAGAATGCAATCAACACTCAATGTGTATCTTACAAAATTAAGAAGAATGAGAGAAGGGGTAGATATGGGATGGATGGGTGAGAATGTTCAAAGGGGTGACATTGATCAGGATATATTATATTTATAAGCTGCTTTGTCAAATGATAACTCATTTGTATACTACTTAAAGATAATTTAAAAAAATACCCTTTCAAACCCATACAAACCTTTTCATTGTGTTCCAGGCAGCTTTTTTTCTTTTGCTAAGAAAAATTACATGTTCTTTGGCCTTTTCTGAGCTTTTATTGAAGAAGGTTAAATAGCTTATGGCTACAAAGAATTATAAGTCATCCTGACCCCAAAATAAATATATAGTCATTAAACCCTCAGCTTTATCAACCAGTTCAGATACTTTTTTTGGGGGGGGGTCCGGTTGTGGAGCCTGAACTCTGGGCCTGCCGGCTGTCCCTCAGCTCTTCAGCTCAAGCCTAGTGCTCTACCACTTGAGCCACAGCGCCACTTCCGGCTTTTTTCTTTTTGCTTATGTGGTGCTGAGGAATCAAACCCAGGCCTCAGGCATGCAAGGCAAGCGCTCTACCACTGAG
Source organism: Dipodomys ordii (assembly GCF_000151885.1). Classification (NCBI taxonomy): domain Eukaryota; kingdom Metazoa; phylum Chordata; class Mammalia; order Rodentia; family Heteromyidae; genus Dipodomys; species Dipodomys ordii. The sequence continues at coordinate 2,686,823 of NW_012267330.1, forward strand.
CCACCTTCTCAGCCCTTAAAAGCTTTTTTTTTGGCCTGTTGTGGGGCCTGAACTCTGGGTCTGGGCGCTGTTCCTCAGCTCTTCAACTCAAGGCTAGTGCTCTACCACTTGAGCCACAGGGCCACTTCAGCTTTTTTCTTTTTGCTTATGTGGTACTGAGGAATTGAACCCAGGGCCTCATGCATGCAAGGCAAGCGCTCTACCATTGAGCCACCTTCCCAGCTCTAGTTCAGATACTTTCTTCAGACCTGCATTCTAAAGAGATTTGTACCCATGTATTCATATTTTTGCATTTTGTTGTACTGGGCATTTCATTCCCACTCCTTTTTGTTGCTGTACTACCTGAACAAGTAATTTTGCCTTTAGTTTGTTTTTATCAGATAGAATCTTTCCATACCTCTCCCTTGAAGTTTGATTGTTCTGAGGAACTGAGCCTGCAAGCATGCCCCGCCACTCCTTGGCTTGTTTTATCAGTTTAAAAATATTTTTAAATAACTGGACAAAGGGGTCTAACTTCAACATGTCAGTTCATGAGTCCAGTGCATCTTGATCAATGCCTAGATTGTTTTTGAGATAGAGTCTCTCGATAATTTTCATCAAAGCACAATCTTCCTGTATATCCACCTGAAACCACAATTTCTTGACTGATGCATTTAAGAGCCATCGGCCATCCTGCTCCTCATGCTGCTTCATATCTTGAGGACTCAGCTACTTTTTTTCAGCATTTTCTTTCTCTTCTTCCCCACTGAAGCTAAGCCACATCCCTTTGTGATGCCAGCTCACACAGTTGCTGACCAGCCCTTCTTCTAGACATTCTTTGACTAAGCCTTGACTAGTAGCTGACTGTCTTCTGTCATGACTCTGCATACATTTGATTTTATGACACTAGTGACACCTGTAATAAAGTCTCCTCTCTCAGTGAGCTAGTTCCAGACAGGTGCAGAAAGAATGGGATAGTTGGTAAGATAAGCACTTTATCTGGTAAGAATGAATACTTCTTGCAAGCTAGCCAACTGCAGCACTAGGACCTTCTCTTTCACAAGTGGCGAAGGCACTCCAGTGCTGGAAGGGACCAGGCTTCAATTTCCTGAACATGTCTAGTGGGCAGATCGGCCTCCCATTCACGTACAGAAAGGAAGTCAGTGCCCCTTCTCTAGCTCAGTGCTATACTCTGTCTCATTCAGTAGGACATGACACTGTCCAAGAAGCATATACTGTATCCTAGCAAACAAGAGCACTTGGTTTGCCTTATTTTTTCCTTACATTTCTAAGTTAAATCCTGTAGTCCAACTAGTTCATTCTCTCTAAAGAGAAACACAATACAGTCTCACATGAAGGACAAGGAGTATCAAAAGCCATAGAGAACAGAAAAACACCAGTGTCATTAGTGCTGCCAATAGTTTGAGTTATTTAGGAGACTGAGGCAGGAAGATCACTTGAGTCTAAGAGTTCTTAGAACAGCACTATGCTGATCAGGCAGCCATACTGGCATTAACACGGTTTCCTCCAAAGAGCAGAGGACCACCAAGTAACCTAAGAAGAGGTGAGCGAGCCCAGGTCAAAAATGGAGCAGGTCAAAACTGCCAAACTGGCTGGGTGCTGGTGGCTCACGTCTGTAATCCTAGCTACTCAGGAGACTGACATCTGAGGATCATGATTCAAAGCTAGCCAGGGCAGAAAAGTCTGTGAGACTCTTATTTCCAATTAACCACCAGAAAACCAGAAGTGGGACTGTGGCTCAAGTGGTAGAGTGCTTGCTTTGAGCTGAATAGCTGAGGGACAGCGCCCATGCCCAGAGTTCAAGCCCCACGACTGACCAAAAAATAAAAATAAATACAAAAAAAACCCTGCCAAACTGATCAGAAAATGAGAAGGCCAGATCAGAACTCCAGTGTCCAAAATTCCAGTGTATTATGATGCTGGAAGTTAAAAAACAAAAGGAGTTAAGAGTAAGAGGGAACACAGCATAATTAAGATAGGTGCCTCAATTTTAGCATCCAAAACAGAACTGATGGTCTGAAGAAGTCTCATCTCTCCCCTTGGCTTTAGGTTTTTCAGACTCTTGAAAAAAAAAGGGGGTACTGAAAGTATTGCCATTAGAGAGGTCTTATGGAGATCTGTGTCAGCGAATGAAAGGTTAGTAATTCTTCAGCAAGTAACTTCCTAACTTTGCGAACTGAGAGCACTGGACAAACTGGCCCCCTCTTTGTGCATACCAGGGGTGAGGCAGAATGACACACAGAGAAAAAAGGGCCACAGCCATTTTATTCAAGGTCCCATGGCAGGACAGGAGGCCATGCTGTCTCTCTGAGCTCTGGACAAGAAGGACTTGGAGCTCCATGATTGTCCCCATCTCTAAAGGTAGGAGGTGGTGGTGTGTGCATGGTCTGCCTTCAGTGGTTTCCCACACCAGCTGAACACAATAGAGCATTGGAGGGAGCCTTACCCCAAAGTGCTCTGGCACCAGCCACTGAAGCCTCTATGTCCACCTCCCCCATGCTCCAGGCTTTGCTGCTCCTTCATTCAATGACCTCAAGAAGGAGGCAGCCATGGCCTGGCCCATGGTTAGATAAGTGAGGCTGTGGGAGGGAAGACCTCAGGGGAGGAAGGATAGGCACATGGAAAAGGCCATGAGGGTGTAGGAGAGTTTCCTGGTAGGGCCAGGACTAGCGAAGATGTGGGCTACAGCCCCATTGGGGTTGCCCTGACCAGGCTCAAACCACTTCTGCAGACACTGTCCACTGTTCCTGTGGTTAGGGCTTGCCCTGAAGGAGTTGTTCCAAATCTTCTCACACAGGTCAGCTGGAGTGGGGAAATATTCAGGGAAAGGGCGGCAGGGGGCCTCTGCAGGGCAGCTGTTCCTCCCTGGAGGGGTGGGGTGTGGAGGGGGCTGAGAACGGACAGTTTGTTCCCACTGCTCCCCTCCGGTGCTCCTGTTTACTCTGGAGAGATGTATGCAGGTGGGCGCATGCACACACGCTGAGGACCTACCTTCCACTTGGGCACTGCTGAATCTACTTACCCCGATTCCAGTCCCAGTCGCCATGCCAGTTGGACTTGCAAGTGTAAGAGGATCTGCAGTCATCCCACCACTGCTTGCAGTCCTCCCTGCACAGGGGCACATTCCAAACCCGCTCTGTCTGCCCACTGGGGTCCATCTGGGCACAAGCACAGTGAGGGATGAGAACACAAGCAGCAGCAATTTGAAGATTACTAATAGCTGCAAGGGTCCTTGTACTGCCTGTACCTCATTCCTTCCAAAGCCTCTAAATAGTATTCAAATGAGAACAGTTAGGTTAAGTGGTTAAATAGTATGCCCCAGTGTATAACGCTATGAGGTACAGAAGATAGAATTCAAACTCAGTTCTATTTAACTCCACCAAACCTCTTTTGGTGACAGAGTCTCCTGCTGCTGTCCCCATCAGACCAGTGTCACCTGTCATCCCTTGTGTCAGCCCCCAGGGCATTCTCTTCATCTGCAACTGTCCTTACAGGGACAGAATTCCCCATTATACTAGCCTATGAGTTGATGATTCCCCATTATAGTAGCCTATGAGTTGATGGGATCTCCCAGTCTTAGTAACAGCGTTGCATGGGTCTGCCTTCCATCTCCTTACCGGCTGGATCCAAGGCCCCAGGTTAGGAGAACACTCATAGAAGCAGATGGCCCGAAAGAAGTGCTTCCGGCAGTGAGGTGTTAGCAATCCACAGTGAATCAGGGTGAAGTCATGGAGGGGGGACACGTCCAGGTGGGCTTCCCAGCTTGTGGAGGCGGTGCAGCAGGCATTGTCCTGCCACGGCATGCACTGAAGCAAAAAGCATGGGGCAGAGGGGCAGGGTCTGGCGAGAGTCTAGGGTGAAGGGTGGCAGAGTGAAAAATGCCCCTTAGGAGAAAGCTTGAGCCAGGCGCCGGTGGCTCACACCTGTCATCCTAGCTACTCAGGAGGCTGAGATCTGAGGATCATGGTTCAAAGCCAGCCCAGGCAGAAAAGTCCGTGAGACTCTTATCTCCAATAAACCACCAGAGAACCGGAAGTAGTGCTTTGGCTCAAGTGGTAGGGCTCGAGCCTTAAGCTGAAGAGCTGAGGAACAGTGCTCAGGCCCAGAGTTTAAGCCTCACGACTGACCAAAAAATAAAAATATAAAGAGAAAGCTTGAGCAGATGGGATAGCTTCAGTACTCCTCGCAGATGGGGAACTCCGATAATCTATCAATAAGCACCCCAAGGGCAGGAGAGCAATGACTATGACTTCCCACTGCATTGTCTCCCTGTCACACACCACAATCTCTCGGGGTTTCCAACCATGAGGCAGCAGGGGCCTTTCAGGAAAATCCAAGAAGCCTCCAGAGAGACACAGGGAAATATAGAGTTGCACTGGGTGGGTAAGGTACTACTAAATGCTGGCTCTGTATTTCCACCCATATCTGTGGCAATGGCCTCAGGGCCTGTTGATAGAAGACTCATTTTGAACATATTGAACCCAACATTTGGCAATTGGGACTACCATTTGTCCTGCTGCCCTCCAAGTCAGCAATGACATGATCAGGGCTGGTGTGCATCCATGATCTACCTGAGAAGCTCTCTCTCATGTCTAGGCCACGTCTGGCCTCCCTCTGTACCTCCATATAGAGCTTGTCTTCTGGGCCTGGCTCTCTCTTGTGATGTTTGGTGCTCATGCAGACATCGAGCAGTTTGTCCGCAGTCCAGGTGGGCATGACTGTCCACAACCCTAGCAGGAACTGCCACCACTGTGCCATGGCCTGCCATAGAAGGAGACTCATGCTGCTCATGCGATGAGTAGCGAACCCTACCCCACTCCCTCCACCAGATCAGGCACTGGAGGGGGAGTATGCGTTCCAAAGCTCCCTCACATGGCTCTGACACTGGTGACTCCTCAGACCTTCTGCCTTGAGCAGCATCATAGAATTTTAGGGCAGATGGAACAATCCTCAGTCACACATTCCACCCCCAACCATTGTGCAGATACAGAAACTGACATCCAGTGAGGGCTGGGGACCAGTCCTAGGGAGGAGGTCATGGAAAGAATGACTCTAGCCTCTCCAGGGAGGAACTTTTTCTAACCCTTTTCCAATTATAGGCAGCCTTTCTATATGGACTGAGAAATCAGACCTTTGGTCCTGGACCACAGCCACGCTCCAAATGCTGGCTGAGTAACTGAACAAATACTCAGCAATCAGATTTTCTGTAGGATGGCACAGTGGGGTGGAACAATATGCCAATGCAAGCTTTATCCAACAGGTGCCCCTAGGAGAGGTCCACATAAGGCCCAAAGCTGTCAGTGTAGCCCAGCCCCTTACCAGCATCCTCAGTCAGAGTTCTTCCCTGAGAGTAATATCTCTGCTTCTATCAACCTCAGCCCATCTCAGATTGAGTGCAAGCCAAACGTATGGGTCTTGTTGGCTCTCAGAGCTGGTAGTATGCTCAGGCAGAAGTGTATGAGGAGCTATCAGCTCCATGCCCATGCCCCAACACAGAGCAAAGAGGCTAGCCTTATGTAAAGTGCTAAGTACTTTATTTCCAGCTCTGCTCTCAATTATATTGGCAATAGGTGGAAAGAAAGACAACACCCCCATAAAAAGCAAGGCGTACCCTGCTTCAAGCACCCATCCATGGGCCTTTGCAATATCTGCCAGGCTCCCCTCCTCCCAGCTCAGGCCAGGAACTATCCTGGATCGATCACAATGAAATGGAGTAAAGAACCTCAGACATCCTGGGGAATAGAGATGTGAGTAGCCAGTCAGAGCCCATCCTCAAGGGTAAACCTGCCTACTCTCTCCACAGGATCAGTTCTAAGCTCAGATACAGACACTAAGTTAGAATAAAAGAGGAAAGAAACTGCTGCTTGAGTATTCTCTCCATACTCACTTTCAAACAGGAAGTTTCCTCCCAGGTGCTTGTTTTTACCCTCCAGAAAGTGAGAAAGGCTAGGGAAAATCCACCTATTTATTACCTAACTCAGTTTCTACAAGATACAGGTGGAGATCAGAGCCGCAGGCAGCTGTAGCTGAGCAACCTCCATCTTAATCTGTCTCTGCAGCCTGTTTGCATCCAGAAAAACATGACCTTATAGCAGGAGATATCCTGGTCCTGCAGTCCTCTGAGGAGTTGAACAAATCTGTTGTTTTCCCCCATCCAGATAAAATGAGATTACTGTGGCAAAAAAGGTAAGAGTTCTAGAAAAGGACTCGATGGTACATTTTGATATGTCTTAAGATTTTAGTCAACTCTTTTTTCTGAATCTGTCTCTCCCTTTCTTCCTCCTCTCTTACTGCCTCTCTTTTCTCTTTCCCCTGTTATATTACTCACCTCTCTTTGCTCCTTTCTTACTCCATCACCAGGTAGTCTGAAGAGCACAGGATACAGAGATAAGATATGGTCTTGGGGACCCAAGAATTTAACTGTACAACCAAAGCCAAAACAAGACACCTCTCACAACCCACAAGACTGCCTCCATGAACACATAGACCTGTGAGATATTCTGCAACTGTTCTTTTGGGAACCAAAGCCATATTTTTGCTTGGTTCTTGGAGAAGTAGGAAAAGACATTGAAGGTACTGATACATAGGAAATAAAAATAATAGTGTCTAGACATACATTTTTTTTGGTAGTAGTGGGGGTTGAACTATGGGCCTTGGCCTTGCAAGGTAGTCACTCTATCATTTAAAACATGACTTCTTTCTTTATTTTATTATTTTACTTTATATTTTGGAATGTAACCTTTTTATTATACTTTTATTATCTTTAAATAGTTGTACAAAGGGGTTAGCATTCAACTAATCAGTGTATAATATAGCATGGTCTATATCATCCTTTTTATTTCCTTCATTCCTCTCAACCCAAACCCTCCCTTCAGTTTTTTAAGTTTCATAGGATATGCATTATATATTATGAGTGTATTCTCCCCCCTTCTTCTCTTCATTCGTCTACACCCCTCCCTATGACCTCCACTGACATCTTTCAAGCACCAACTTCCTGGTATGTGTTTTGTTGGACTTTGAGTTAGTTTTCCTAAGGAGTTATTTCATTTGAATTTTCCCCTGCACATGCCATATTTTGGTTAATATGTTTGTATCTAATTACACATGAGTTCATATGTATTTACTTATATATTTATAAATTAAATCTTACTTCCACATCTGATAGAAAACATGTATAATTTCTTTGCAAATGACATAGTACTAATGGATGAGTAAAATTCCATTATGTCTATATTCTACCTTTTTGGATATATTTGTTCATTGAAAAGCATCCGAGATGTTTCTATACTTTGACTATGGTGCAGCAATTAACATGGTTGTGTGAGTATCTTTACTATATCCTGATTTGTAATCATTTGGATAAATTTCAATAGTAGTTTTGCTGGCTCATAAGGTAGTTCTGTGTTTAGTTTTAGAAGGAATCTTCAAACTGCTTTCCAGAACAGGTGTACCAGTTTACATTCCTACTAACAGTGTATCAGAGATTCTTTTTCCCCATGTTCATTTATTATTGCTTGTATTCTCAAGGATGGCCATCTAAGTAAGGTCTTGCATTTTTCCAGCCTGGCCTGGACTGATCCTCTGGTATATGCCTTGGAGCTTGGAGGAGGCATCCTATACAGCTAGGATGACAAGCATATACCATTCACCCAACTTATTAATTGAGACAGGGACTTGGCCTGGACTGGCCTTAATCTAATCTTGATCTCCACCTCCATAGTAGCTAGGAGTACATATGTGAGCTATCACACTAGTTTAAAAACATTTTTTATCTTAAGAAACATTTTTTTTTGGGGGGGCGGTTGGTCATGGGGCCTGAACTCTGGGCCTGGATGCTGCCCCTCAACTCTTCAGCTCAAGGCTAACTCTCTACTACTTGAGCCACAGAACCACTTCGGCTTTTTTTTCTGCTTATGTGGTACTGAGGAATCAAATCCAGGGCCTCATGCATGCAAGGCAAGCACTCTACCACTGAGCATCTTCCCAGCCCCTGTAGAAACATTTTTTTAATTCAGAGCTACCATTGACAATGAATGGTCTTGTTGGAAAATGATACTTTACCTCATCTGAGTAATAATTATTGCACACCAATAAAAACCAGGCACACTGAATTAGAGCCATCTGCACAATGTGACTTGATTTCTTGCAACAACCCCAAGGGTGTCTTTCTTGCTTTAGATGTAGGGGAACTGAGGCTCAGCTAGAAATGCAGAGGTAGGATCTGAACTCAGGTATATTGGACTTCATATCTGGTACTTAAGAACTGGGTGAGAGGAAGTGGCACTGTGGCTCAAGTACAGAGCACTAGACTTGAGCTGAAGCCCTCAGGGACAGCACCCAGGCCCAGAGTTCAAGTCCCATGACCGACAAAAAAAAAAAAAAAGAACCAGTGAGATACAATGAGATCGAAAGAGGACAGGAGAAAAACTCAATGCCCAAGTGCCTCTTGATATTTTTGTAAAATAATATATTTATATGTTTTGAAATTAACTCCAAGATATGGAAACAAGAGACTCCACTCTGCCTGTCTGTCTGTCTCTCTCTCTCAAAGTTTTTGATGATTCTGTTTTCTTTACATTATGTATGGTGTATTCATGTGTATATCTTTGGAAGGGTTGGGGAGGGGGAAAGAACTTGAGGGGAAAAGGGGAAAAAAGTACAGCAATGGAATTCACTGGACATGGATGAAAGTGAACTATACAATTTGTGGGTGGAAACAGGAGGGAGGTCCTGGGAGAGAATGAGGGAACAGAAGACACTGTACAAAAGGAAATGTACTCATTACCTGACTCATGTAATTGTAATCCATCTTTATATCACCTCTATAATAACTATATAGTAATAATAACAACAATAATAATAAGAGTAATTTCTCAAAAAAAAAAGAGGAGACCATCAGGGCTACTATGTAGTGCCAACTTCATGAGTCTCACGTTTACTTTAAGAAAAAAGATTAATAGCCAGCAATAGTTGTTCAAGCCTGTATTACTAGCTATTTTGGAGGGGGAGTTCTGAGGATCAGGGATGGAGACAATCTGGGCGTAAAGCTCATTAGACTTCAGCTCACTCAATGGCTGGGAGCAGTGGTGTGTGCCTGGTAGCCCCAGTGACATAGGGAAACACAAGCAGAAGGAATACAACATGGGCCATCCTGGGCATAATGCAAGATCCTATCTTGGAAAATAACCAAGGTAAAAATGGGGCTGGAGGTGTGTCTCCAGCAGTACAGTGCCTTGCTTTGCAAGCTTAATCCCCAGTACTGCCGACAAACAAAACAGTTCAATGCCATGGTGTGTGTGTGTGTGTGTTAGATTTGCAGGGGAACAGTTGCGTTACCACCCAGCATACTCATCCTGCCTAAAGCAGAGCTGGGAAAACCCTCCTCCTCCAATTAGATACCAAATGGAATGGCAATTTTGCCACATGGTCTGTTCACATTAGAGCCCACTGGGGAAGGTGGAAGTAAGCATGAATGCCCCATGCAATTCCTCACAAACATTCAGAGGGTGCTAAGCCTCAAAAAAGCCAGAGATATTTGCGACTGTCTGTTAAGCTTAAAATGGCTGTGGATATGGCAAGGACAAAACTCCAGAAATGCGTCATCAAGTCATTACTGCAATGGAAAACTGTCCTTCATGTGGAGGGAAGAAGGACAAGAAGGAACGTTCTAATGATCTGTAGGACAAAGCTGTAGGAAATGAGCTAAAATTACAGCCAGCACAGAGGCAGGTGGAGGGTGGGTGGAGGAATTATGGTGGGGTGCTTTTCTGAGCGCCATCAGGCTGGCCGGCAGCATCTGTTCCCTAGAGAGGCAGTTTGAGGCCCTTGAGCAAAGCTCATTTTGTCTTATTGTGAAGGAGTCTTCCAGAGAAATCTGTTTCCTGTCTGAAAGCTGATAAATCAAAGCTGGCTGTGGATGGACTCATTTGAAGCAGTGGATCTAAAAACAATTTAGCTCTAAAACCACAACAAAACAGAACCTTAAATTTCCAAAGGAGGTGGTGCGGCAATGTTCAGGGTCTTCTGAGGGGCCACAGTGGATGGAGCAGCACCATTTCCAGTCTTCTTTGGGGGCAAAAGGATGCCATGCAGTGATGACTCTTCTCTCCTTTGTAAGGTTATTCAAGAGGCAAGGCTTACTGAGTTCAAGGGCAGCCTAAGAAACAAAGAACTATCTGGGCACTGGTGGCTCATGCCTGTAATCTTAGCTACTTAGGAGGCTAAGGTCTAAGGCTTACAGTTCAAAGCCAGCTTGGGCAGAAAAGTGCATGAGACTCTTATCTCCAATTAACCAGAAAATAAAAGCCTGAAGTGAAGGTGTAGTAGAGCTCAAAGGGTAGAAACCTAGCCTTGGGCAGAAACGGCCAGTGACAGTGAGCCACCCTGAGTTCAAGCCCCAAAACTGGCTCTGAAAAAAGAAAGAGAAGACAGAAGGAATGCAGGAAGGAAGGAAGAAAAGAGAGAAAATGAATGAAAGAGAGAAAGTGAAAGAAAGAAGAGAGGGAGAAAGACAAAGAGAAGAGAAGAAAGAGAAAGAGAAAAAGAAAAAGAAATGACTAATGCCAGGAACCTGTGGTTGTGAGGATCTGAAGGCAGAGGACAGCTAGAGGGCTCAACATAACTCAGAGTCTTAGTCTTGTGAGTCCTTCTTCTCATCAAGAGACAGTGACAATCCATATTTAAACTCTTAATCATTTGTAGCTAGGGTGGTAAAGCATATTATCTATCCTTATTTGTTTATTTCTTCTAGACTCATCCAAAAGCTGAGTTGATTTAACTTTCTGAGTAGCTCTGGAATTCAAATTCTTTTCTACTTGTTTCTCCTCCGCATAGTCAGGGACATGATCAACTCTTACCTCTGTTACTCACTAAGCCACCTCCTGGCTCCTCGGCTTTTTTCTAAGCGGTGTCTCCTCTATAGCAGCCAGAATGATCTAATTTCCAAGTATTTTATTATGAAAGTTTCAAACATAAGGAATGATGAGAAAAATTTACAATGGAAACCTATCTATCTACTTTATTGATTTTGCCTTTTCTGTATTATTTTTCTTTGTTACTTGTGGAGCCAACCATCCCTTCTTGTATTGAGTCATCAGTCTTACTTGTATTTCCAAGTAGTAGTAGCAGTAGTGTTTGGGGAAGTAGCTCAATGGTACAGCTCTTGCCTAGTGTGAGCTGAGGCCCTGAGTTTAATCCTGAGAACTTCCCCTACCCCCAAAAAAGAGAAAAGTTCAAACATCAATATATTTCTTCCTTAAATAGTGCAAGCATATTAACCAGAGCTTAGTAGTTGTTGAAAATCTTCCCTTCCACCAGAATGCCTTTATTTATTTTTGGGGGGGGGCGGGGTCCCATCATGGGGCCTGAGCTCTGGGCCTGGGCGCTGTACCTCTTCAGCTCAAGGCTAGCCCTCTACCACTTGAGCCACAGCACCACTTCTGGCTTTTTTCTTTTTGCTTATGTGGTGCTGAGGAATCGAACCCAGGGCCTCAGGCATGCAAGGCAAGCGCTCTACCACTGAGCCACCTTCCCAGCCCAATGCCTTTATTTTTTAATGTAAAGATGGTTAACATGTTTAAAATCCTTATAGACATTAAGGTAAGTCTCACATCCTTAACATAGTGCATGGATCCTTTTTAATCTAGTGTCTATCTTTCTTTCCTAAACTGTTTTTAGTTTTCTCTATACTTCTATAATTCTATAGCCCTGGTATCTATAATTGCCCTGCTCCTTTTACATGGTTTCTTTGGCCAAAGCTGTTCTTTCATTGCCAGTCTCTCTTCTACTGACCCCTATCTCGCTTTTTCTCAGCAATGCTTCCTGGGACCTCATGGGGTGGTGAGGTAATTCTCCTAGGGTCTTATGCTTGTCAATCTATGCTTGTATCTGCCTCCTGCTCTTGGGACTGCCTCCTGCAGCCTTGCCATGCCTCTCCCCTGGGCAGACACAGGCCCTGTCCTACAGTAGATAAACAGATCATAAATGTTTGTTAGGAAGATGTAAAGACATGTCTTAGAAGAATAAGATACCATTTCCTTATGTTTATTTATTCTTTTGTTGATTGGGGAGCTTGCACTCTAGGCCTGGGCGCTGTCCCTCAGCTCTTCAGCTCAAGGCTAGCACTCTACCATTGGAGCCACAGTGCCACTTCCAGCTTTTTCTGTTTATGTGGTACTGAGGAACCCAGGGCCTCATGCATGTGAGGCAAGCACTCTACCACTGAGCCACCTTTCCAGCCCGAGTTCTTAAAAACATTTTAAATTCAGATTTGTTGTTAATTTAGCTTATCATGTCTCGCTTTCCATTTTTCGTTCTTTTTACTCTCCCTTTCTTTTCCTTTATTATACTTTAGGCATTCTCCTCCCTTCTAGTTTAAAGTGACCTCCGTCCTCTCCCAATCTTTCTGTCCTGTCTCTTTCTTCTTTGTTTCCCTTCCCTCTGCCTCCTTCAGTACTTCCCTCATAATGAATTCTTCCATCCCCTTTCCTCTTTTCTACCCCTTGTTCCCCCCATTTTCTCCTTTCTCCAGTTCTTTCTCCTTCCTTTGCAGTTCCTCCTCACCTCTACACTTTTAGACTGGCACATCTTCCAGTCTCTAATGATGGTTGTGAGATTTCAGGGTGTTAATACTAGAGCCTTTCATCACCACTTTTTAGATCTAATCACAAAAAAGAAATGAGTGTGAAGCCTATTAGGTATTGAAGAGAATCCAAGTAAAGGGAGAACAGAGAAAGGCATCAGAGTTCTTCTAATAGAAAAAGACTGGCTGAAAATTAGAAATAAGAGCAAGCCATACCACAAAGAACAGATTACTTATTTTTTTCCCTTGTGGTTTACAATGGCTTTTGTTCTCATGATGCTTGGCCTTTGGCTAACATCCCTGTTTCACTCAGATCAGGCTGTTGTTGGGTATATTACCAATTAAAGTTGTATACATTTTACAACATGCAACAGTTCTCAGTACATTTTCAATCTACCCAACTATCCTTTGTCTTTATATTCCTCACCAGCTTCTATGTTACCTCACCTTTTCAATCACCTGCTATGCCAAACAGTCCACTCTTTCCAAAATTGGCAGCAACTCTAATATTTGACCCACTGGACAATGTCTGTTTATTGATAGATATCAAATAGGCTATTGCCTATTTGACTTCTCACCTGCCTTTGACCAAGGTAATCCAGGTTTCAGCGTGTAAGCAAACAAATGAAAATACAGAAGAAAGTCAACCTTTTATTAGATTGCCTTTTACTACAATGATCAAGAAGACACAAATCTGAGTTATGTGTCCCTTCCATGCTCTTGTGACTTGAGTCTCCTTTTCTGTGACACTTGCCACACAGTTCTGGGATAGCCCATGGATATAAATGTTCCCCTCTAGAACATTCCTGTCCATTTCACACTGAAGTTACTCAGTGGGTATTTGCTAAATTAACCAGTGATTATATGTTTTTAAAAAAGATCCTGACTTGTGAGGCATATGAGCAAGAATTCTGGGAAATTTAAATTTTTATGTATGATCACAGTTGTGCTATATTTTTATATGTGTGTGTGTGTGTGTATGTGTGTGTGTGTATAGATGGAGAGGGGGGGGAGCTTTACAGGCCTGTATATTTCTGCTTAAAAATAAATTTCCTCCCTTCATTTGTCTCTAGTGTATTGCTAGATGAACTGTCTTGTTAAGCTGAACTTTCTGTGCTGGGAAGTTCTAGAAACCAGGAGACTTGGCAAATGTGATTGGTGAATTATTTTTCTCTTAAGTACTTATGCGATTTCAAGTTTGAAGAATGAAATCAAATAGTTTATGTTTCAAAGGCAAGAGAAAATGAACATAAACTTTCTAGATTTGTTTTAGTTTCTATGTCTTTGTCTCACAATGAAAATATTTGAGAAATATCACAGAAGTGTTGAAGTTCAAAATGTATTTAATGGCATATAAAAATAAAATGATTGGGGCTGGGAAGGTGGCTCAGTGGTAGAGCGCTTGCCTTGCATACATGAGGCCCCAGGTTCAATTCTTCAGCACCACATAAGCAAAAAGAAAAAGCTGGAAGTGGTGCTCTGGCTCAAGTGGTAGAGCGTTAGCCTTGAGCTGAAGAGCTGAGGGACAGCACCCAGGCCCAAAGTTCAGGCCCCACGACTAGGCCCCCCCCCAAATAAAATAAAATGATTTTCAAGTGGTAAATATCTGAATCGATTTGTCCTTGTGCTTGCAGATAAAAATACAGAAGAAAGTCAACTTTTTAAAACACTGTAGATAAATTGTAATCCAGTGATGAAGACATTGCGTCTCTAAAAACAATAGAATGTTGTAATTCTTCAGTGACCTCTATTGCAGACTGATGAGATATAAAGTGGGAAGCTCTTGAATTAGTTTCTGTATTTATATAAGACTTATAATTGGAAAACATTAACAATTGTAAATATTCAATGACTCCAGTTTACAAAACTAGATTTTAAATTGCTAAGTATCCCTTTATACTTCAGTTGATGATTCTCTATTTTTGATCAAACCAGTGGGATTTATTTTTGATCAAAACCAGTGGGATGTCTGGTTTCCATGGATACTGAGGCTTAAGAGGAACCATCAAATCATCTTGCTGTATTGTCTTTGAAGATAAAGCATTGTACTTATCCACAGAAATTTGGTAAGTCTATAGCTTCTCCAGTGTTCCTGGCATGGTGGTTTCTTTGAATCTGGAAAAAGTTTCCTCAGGCTGTTTCTTCTGTAGTATGAATGGGCCCTTTGGGTTGAGTGCAGGAGCACAGGCTAAAGTTGTGATTGTTCAAAGAGCTGTACTTAATTCATGCTAGGAAAAATCAGAAGATGACTAAGTGTTTCTCAAGTGTCTCCTCTGTTCTAGGTCTTGTACCAAATCCAATACAGATCTCATCATTACCTTTCTCTTAGTAAAGAACAAAGCTTACATGAATGTTATGTGTATGTACAACAGACTTACATTGAGTTCTGGGAATAAATGAGTGAGCAAACAAATGCTGCATATGAATTAGAAACTTACTTTATAGATAACCTTAGAAAGGCTAAATAAGTTTCTATGTTTTAACTTTATTATGTAACATTAGATGCATTCTGAGTAATTAACTTTATATCATGGTATTTAAGTGATCACATTACCCAAGCATCTGTATCCTCTCTTGTGGAAGGGATTAGCATGTTTCTAGTTGGACACAGGATAATTGTATGAAAGTATACTTTTGTTATCATTATTTGAAGGTGACTTTTTTTTGTCAGTCCTGGGGCTTGAACTCAGGGCCTGGGCACTATCCCTGAGCTTCTTTTGCTCAAGGCTAGAGCTCTACCACTTAAGCCACAGAACCACTTCTGGCTTTTTCTGTTTATGTTGTGCTGAGGAATCGAACCAACGGTTTCATGCATGCTAGGCAAGCACTCTACCATTAATATACATTCTCAGCCCGGTTGTCATTATTTGAATATGAGGTATGGTTTAAGGAGCTGTGCATGTGTTCTAAACTCTTACAACCACTTTTATATGTCAGATTTTCTAAGCTATTGTCACATTATTCAAATAGTGACCTAGCTGTTTGTTAGTTTTTAAAGTCCATAATCAGTAAGAGCAATGGAACAGGATTTAGGCTAATCCCACTGATGGACATTTATGGAAAATGTTCACTTATTTCTTCCTTGGCACTTAAATACTATACAATCCTTAAGCTGCAAGTATAGCTCAGTGGTAGAGAACATGAGGCCCTAGATTTGATCTCTTGTAAATAGTTGCTCTCAAATGTTCCTCATTCTGAAGTCCTCCAAACTTATAAATTCAACATGAAGCTTTTTTGATTGTTTTATTTTTCCATCCTCTCTTCCCTACTTCCTCCTATCTCTCTGACAGTTCAGAGGTAAAGAATGCATACACTTCCCATTTCTGTAATTTTTTTTCCTCCTTATCTACCTTTGTAATCTGTGTTCCACCAGTCAATGGGCAAAACAGAACTCTCCCCATCGACGGAGCCCATGGACACTCGCTGTCAGTGCTCTGTCTCCATCACTTGCTGTATTAGCTATTCCAGGCCTCCAGTTAAGTTAAGATCTATTGACAATGGGACTATTGCTACATAGTTCCCTAAGAAACAACTCTTTGGGGGGGAAAGCTTTTTATTAACCTAAATTTTCCACACTGCACCAGTCAAAATAATTTGAAAGGGTAATTTTTTCGAGTCTCATAGATTTGGGCCTATTTTCCTGTCCAACTAGATATTCTGGGGATATGAATTATGTAGGGTTGTTTTTCTTTGACCCAAAGAAGTATCTGGTGAATAACAAGCATGTTGTTTGCTCATTATCGCTGAAGAGCTATTACAGAAAAAGTCAAGGGCTACAGAACCCAGTGTGCTGTGTCTGTCTTCCAGACTAGTTGCCAAAATTGATAGAGATTTTTGGCCCAGATATTTTCTCCACTCAGTACCTTATAAATCCTATCTCTATAAGAGAGATTAGGGATGGGGAAATGCAGACTTTATTTTCCCCATATATTTATTCACTTATTTTAACTTTCATCAATTCTGTCTGAGTTGGGTAGGATTGTAGGAGTTAAGAGAAAGTAATAGGAAACAAAGCACCTGATTCCATAGCATGTATATTCCAGTGGGAGAGTACACATATAAGCAAGTAAATATAGGCAAAGAGTAAAGGGCAGATGATAATATGCAATAAAAATTAAAATGTTGATGAGCTGGAGCTACTTCCATCCCAGTTGTCAAAACAGGCCTCTCTAGAGAGGTGAACTTTGTGCTTAATCATCCAGAAGGACTGAATTCTATGGTGATCTGAGAGAAGATTGTTTCAGAATCTACTAGGGGCAGAGAGTTGGATAAGATGAAATGGCATACCTCCATATACTAACCTAAGAATTGCTTGGGTAAATCGAAGCCATAAAATATTATAGGCAGGCATTGAAAGCTCATGCCTGTCATAGCTACTCAAAAGGCTGAGATCTGAGGATTGCAATCTGAAGCCTACCCAAGCAGGAAAATCAGTGAGACTCTTATCTCCAATCAATTGACAAAAAGAGCTGAAAGTAGAGCTGTGGCTCAGATGTTAGAGTGCTAGTTTGAGCAAAAATAAAGCTCAGGGACAGTACCCAATCCCAGAGTTCAAGCCCCAGTACCAGCATATACACACACACATACACAAATAATAATAATAATACTGCAACAATAAGGAAATTGGTGATGGGGAACCCCAACTAAGAGAGAAAGACATAAACATAACACCTGAAAGGTGAGGAGAGGTGGCATGTCTTGACTTAATTTCCTTGGAGAACAACAGGTGCTATTTTCAGAAACTCCATAGAGTCATATAAAATCATATATCCTCAAGTTTGTAAACTGAACTTTTTCCATTTGTTTTTGATAGTACAATGATTGTCAATAGTATAAAAAAATCAACTTTATACAAAATCAAAGCAGAGAAAAGTCATGCTAGGCCTTGTTCAATGGTGACACTATGGTGGTCATACCGTGACAGTGCTGCAGAGTTTACAGGGAGATTTCTGAACCTTTGTTCTTGTCTCCTTGGGATTAGAGCATGCCTTGTATCAGTTCATTCAACTGGCCCAAGGAAGGAGAGTGTCACTAAGTGGTGACCAGTAGATGTGGTCAACACCATACTCTTGCTTTTGGGGGGGTCCAATCAGCATTCTGGTATTTGTCTTCACACTCTGTGTCAGGACTCCAAAGGTCTGGGGTATTGAGTATGGCTATGAGGAGCTCTGTTTGAAGTTCATCACATACCAGAAAGTTATATTTTTCATGATTATATTTATCAGTTAGAAATGTTGAAAGCAGTGACTTTAATCATGATACAATGTATTCATAAACTGCTTTGTTAAATGACAACTCCTTTGTACAACTTAAAGATATATAAAAAATAAAAATAAAGTAAATAATACATTTTAAACCAGCACTTAAATGTCCATCTGCTTTTTCTTCTTTTCTCAATGTTTCCCAGCCCAGATGGGAAAAGTTAATGTTATTGACTTAGCCTATCTCATCCCTCTACAAAATTTTGCTCAAGATTTGGTACTGCAGATTTCAATGTGTGGGAATCTGCGAATGCTGAGCCCTGAGGTCTAATAAAGAGAACTGGAATGCCATTCTCTGACTCTCAGAAAGCTGGGAATGGCCGGAGAATGATCAATTACTCCTAGCATTACAGAGACCCAAGATTCTGCCCTAAATGTGAGTTAATCAGAATCTAAACTTCCTTGGACATTGGAGTTAGGTAAAGGCTTATGCAATTTTGTTGTTGTTTGCTCTTTGCCCTCTTCCTTTTGTTTAAAATTTTAAAGCCAGGTCGACCAGTTGTCTCTGCTCTGTGTGTGTGTGTGTGTGTGTGTGTGTGTGTGTGTGTGTGTGTGTGTGTGTGTGTGTGTGTTCCTGAGATAAGGAACTAACTCATCCTAGGGTTGTTTGACATGCTGGTGTGTGTAACTTCAAAGAGATTACAACCTTACTTTCTGTACGTACTTCCTTGTCTGATAATCAATAAAGACCCTGTCATTGGGACCCTGGTGTCTGTTGCTGGTGAGAGGCACAGGCCCCCTGGTGCCCCAAACCATTTTCTGGGTCCATGTTTTACTGCCTTGTTTCTGGTCCTGGCCGGTTAAGGTGCTCGCGTTGGGTTGCAACACAAATGGGACTTTTTGCATACTGAGAAAACATTCTACCACTGTGCGCTATATCTTCAGTCCCCTCAAAAAATAGTTTAAGATCAAGTATCCGTAAATTGCCAGACTGCGCTTAAACTTAACGATCCTCCCATGTTAGACTCCAAAGTAGCTGGGATTACATGTGTGCAGCACGCCTGGCTCTGAAAGGCCCTCACTGTGCATCCTGTAGTCAAGGGCTCTCCGTTTTATAGTGATGAACACACAAATACATTAACATCCTGGTTTTGATATTTTAGCCCTATCTGGTTGTAGCTTATTTTTGAGAAATTACAATTCTCTGAAAGTAATTTCAAGAGATGAGTTTGGGGCTGGGAGTATAGCTCAAGTAGGAGAGTGCCTGTCCGGGTCAAATAATGCCAAAAAATAAACGAGAGGAAGAGAGACAGAGACAGAGTATGAAGTGGCAAGTAAATGTAGACATAATTGATCCTTCTAGATCTAATCTGAAAAAGAAAAGAATCCTGCTACACAGTTCTCAGTTTTCACTATATACCACCTGCAGTCTTTTTTTTAATTGTAAAGGTGATGCACAAAGCGGTTACAGTTACATAAGTCAAGTAATGATACATTTATTTTTGAACAGTGTCACCGCTCCCTCAGTTTCTCCCGATTTTTCCTCACCCAACCCCCTGACCCCTCCAAGTTGCATAGTTCATTCCCAACATAGTGTCTAGTGAGTAGCACTGCTGCATTGGTTCATCCACCTTCAGTCTTAATCCTAAACCCAGAATCCTGGTGGAAATTATGTACCAGTGATGACAGTCTTCATGAGGAGGAATCCTTAATGACTGTGAAACAGACCCCTTTAATAGCTGCATTCCAAACTCTAACTCTAATTAACATTATGGTAATAAGAAGAACATTTTAATATCTTAAGCTGGCCAAGTTTGGAATGGCTTACTAGTTATATTAGTGTTAACCTTAACAAATGACATTTCTCTTTTTTGCTTTAAATTTTTTAATTGTACAAGATAATCGAGTTCATTATGACATTTTTCAATATGTATATAATATATTGGACCATATTCACCACTTATTGCCCTTTCTAGACCCCTATTGCTGGTGCCCTCCTGCTCAAATAGTTTCTCTTCCACTTTTATATCGTTAAAAAGTTTGATTCTATATGTGAGAGAAAACATGCTATGTTTTTTGTTCTGGCTTTTTTTATATAATATGATATTCTCTAGAGCATCCTTTCCCTGAAAATTATATAAGCTTATTCTTCTTTAGAGTTGAATAAGATTGCAATCTATATCTATATCTACAACTATATCAGTTTACCCATTCACTTTTCTTTATCCACTCATCTGCTGATGAATATGGAGGCTGATTCCATAGCTTGGTTCTTGTGAATAGTGCAACTATAAGTATAGTTGGTATTTTTATGCTCATTCCTTTTTTTATATATCCAGGAGTGGAATAGAAAGATCATATAGTAGTTCTGTTTACCACTACTGGGCTTGAATTCAGGACCTCCTGTTTATTCTTCTTGCCCAGCTTTAATGGCTCCTACTCTGCTACTTTGAGCCATGCCTCCATCCTGTCTTTTTGCTAGTTAAAAAACTTTTTTTCTGGTCCTGGGGCTTGAACTCAGGGACTGAATGCTATCCTAGAGCTTCTTTTGCTCTAGGCTAGCACTCTACCACTTGAACCACATTGCCGCTTCTGGCTTTTTCTGTGATGATTAATTGGAGATGAAAGTTTCACAGACTTTCCTGCCCAGGCTGGCTTTGAACTGTGATCCTTATACCTCAGTAGTAGCTAATCCTGAGTAGCTAGGATTAGAGGTGTGAGCCATAAGAACCCAGCTTGCTAGTCATTTTTTAAGATAGAGTCTTGAAGACTTTTCTGCATGGAGTAGTGTTGAACTGTGATCCTTCTTTCGATCTCCTAGGATTATAGATGTGAGCCACTAGCACCCAACATTTTTTTTTTTGGTCGGACATGGGGCTTGAACTCTGGGCGCTGTCCCTGAGCTCTTCAGCTCAAGGCTAGTGCTCTACCACTTGAGCCACAGTGCCACTTATTGTTTTCTGGTGGCTTCTAGATAAGAGTTTAACAGGCTTTCCTGTCTGGGCTGGCATTGAACTGTAATCCTCAGATCTCAGCCTACTGAGTAGCTAAGATTATAGGCATGAGCCACCAGCACCCAGTAGCACCCAACATTTTTAAAAGACTTTGTGGGAGGCAGTACTAGGGTCAAAACTCAGGGTCTCACAGTTGCTTGGCTTGTCATAATTCCAGCTCCTCGTTTTTTAAACTTACTGGGGACCCTCTATACAGATTTCCATAGTGGTTACACTAGTTTACATTCCTACAAAGAATGCATTTCTGACTGTTTTGAGATAAAATCTCAATGTATTTTGTTTGATTTTTCTGCTGGCTAAATATGTTGAACATTTTTTTTTCATACTATTGTTGGCCATTTGTGCTTATTCTTTAGAAAACTGGCTCTTCAACCTATCTATCCATTAACTGAATATATTTATTGTATTATTTTTGTTTTGGTGTTTATTTTTTACCTCGTTATTCTAGATATTAATGTTTTTTTTGGGGGGGTCCAGTCATGGGACCTGAACTCTGGGCCTGGGCGCTGTCCCTCAGCTCTTCAGCTCAAGGCTAGTACTCTACCACTTGAGCCACAGCACTACTTCTGGCTTTTTTTCTTTTTGCTTATGTGGTGCTGAGGAATCGAACCCAGGGCCTCATGCATGCAAGGCAAGCGCTCTACCACTGAGCCACCTTCCCAGCCCCTAGATATTAATGTTTTTGTCTTCAAGTACAAGGACTCGAAGTCAGGGACTGAATGCTGTTCCTTAGCTTTTTTTTGCTTGAGACTAACAGGATACCTTACCACTTGAGCCACATCACCACATCTGGCGTGTGTGTGTGTGTGTGTGCACGCACGCGCGCGTGCGCGCATATGTGGTTAGTTGAGGATAAAAGTCTTACATACTTTCCTTCCCTGACTGGCTTCAAACCATTGTCCACAAGTCTGTGTCCTGAGTAGCTTACATGAAAAGTATGAGCCACCAGCATCCAGTCTGGATATTAATCCTCTAATGAATAGCTTATGAAAATTTTTCTCGGTCCTGCAAGTTGTCTCTTCATTCATGTAATTGTTTCTTTTGATATGTAGAAGCTTTATAATTTTCTTATTTTCTAGTGAAAGTTATTACTTGGACCCTTATCTGAAAGCATTTTCTCTCTGTTTTCCTCTAGCAATTTTTCAAAGTTTCACCTTTCACATTTAGTTTTTTGATCCATTTTTGACTAAATTTTGTACACACTAAGAGATTGAGATCTAATTTTACTCTTTTACATGTAGATATCACTTTTCCCAGCACCATTTTCTGGGGGGTGGGGGCGGGGTGGGGAAGAGGCTCTATTTTCTCCATTGTATGTTTCTTGTTCTCCATTGTATGTTTTCGTTCCTGACTATAGCTGCATACATTTATTTCTGGGATGTCTGTTCTATTCCATTGGTCTCTGTGTCTGGTTGTTGTTGTTGTTGTGGGAGTTGAACTCTGGGCCTGGATACTGCCCCTCAGCTCTTTAGCTCAAGGTGAGCATCTACCGCTTGAGCCACAGCACCATTCCAGTTTTCTGGTGGTTTATTGGAGATAAGAGTCTCATGGATTTTCCCTCCAGGACTGGCTTTGAATCATGATCCTCAGATCTCAGCCCCCTGAGTAGGTAGGATTACGGGTGTGAGCCACCAGTGCCTGGCTCTGTGTCTGTTTTTAAGGCAGTGTCATGCTCTTTTTGTTCTATGACTCTCTTGTATAGTTTAGAGTTAAGTAATACCTCCAGAGTTGCTATTTTTACTCAGAGATTGTGGTTTTGCTTTGGGCAGTATAGAGGCTTGAACTCAGGACCTTATGCTTGCTAGGCAGATACTCTATTACTTGAGCTATGCCCCAGTGATTTTACTCATTTGAACTATTCGTGTTCTTAATATGTGTTTAAAAGCCAGTGTGAAATCATTGGTGATTCATGATCCCGGACAGTGACACCGACTTACTAGATAATTTATACCAATGGAATAGTTGTCAAAATGCCTGCCATACAATAACGTAGACTGTTTCTATCAGATCATGTCACCCTAATAACCTCACTGGAGCCATGGTTTTTAAGTGGCAGGGACACAAGCATCTCTGAGTTACATAAATTTGCATAGTCAGATGAAAGTGGGAGATTTCTACAAGTTAGCAACTACTGCAATCAAAAGCATAGGGTTAAGGGAACATGTGTTTAATGACAGTGAGCTCATTAGTCTAGAGGGAATACAGAGCTCCTCCAACTCTCTAAGATATCTATTGTGTTTCCTAGTAGGGCTAGAACCCTAAGAGGTGAAATCACTTAACTGTGCTCTCACCAGTAGGGTTGAACCTAAAGAATTTGAGGTGTTAGTCAATGCTTCAAGTCTGAATACCTTAGGGGAATGGCTCTTCCATTGTTACCTGTCTCTCATGCATGCTGGATATTGTAAATGGCTGGCATTAAGTTTCCAGGAAATGATGGTTGTCATTGGAATTCAGACATTCCATCTGCATGTTAAAGTATTTCTTTTCCATAGCTTATTAGCTGTTTTACTTTAATCTATCTCTTCCTTTCTCCTTTTTTTTTTTTGGCTCTTCTTCTTTGTCTTTCTCCCTTTCTCTCTTTCCCCACTTCCCAATTTGGATTTTGTTGCATTTTGTGACATCTACCACATAAGCCTCCAGGGTTATAAAAGGAGCTACATGGGTATCTGAAGGGCTTCTGGCCTTAGTGAGTGTGTGCAGTACATTTGTTCCTCTGACATTTCCAATGGAATTTAGAGTAAAATAGTTTTTAAAGACACATGACTAGGGCTGGGAAGGTGGCTCAGTGGTAGAGTGCTTACCTTGCATGCATGAGTCCCTGGGTTTGATTCCTCAGCACCACTTAAGCAGAAAAGCCAGAAGTGGCACTGTGGCTCAAATGGTAGAGTGTTAGCCTTGAACTGAAGAGCACAAGGACAGCACTCAAGCCCAGAGGTCCAGCCCCATGACCGACCAAACCAAACCAAACCAAACCAAACCAAACAACACAAAAACCATTACACAGAGAAAGAGAAAGAGTTTTAGAATAATTCTGTACATTTCCATCCCTTGCCTTTCCATTTCTCCCAGATCTATCTGCAGCTTTGAAAGACTTGCAGCAAGGAACAAAATATGGAGATATGGAAAAACACAGTGAAATTTCTTTGGACAATGAATGTACACAAAAAATAAAATTAAAAATGAGAAATACTTGATTTTCATTCTTCACCTTCAGCTTCATGCTATTTCTCATTTCCTGTTCTTGGTCACAGCAAGCAGAGGTCATTTTACTAATTTCCTTATTCCCCCCAGCCTGAACTTCCCCAGCTTACTCTTTCTGTGTCTCCTCTGTCTCAGCTGATTCAGCTTCTCCCTTAGCACCGAGCCCTTGTTATCTTAAAAAAATGTCACCACCAGAAACTGATAATAATGGCTTTTATGTTTTAGAATATTCAGCATCCTCCATTTGTCATAGGATTTCATCTTTATTTCTGATGGATAAGGTTTGTCTTTCTTACTTTAGTCTTTTTGATGGAAGACTAAATACTATCCAGTATCAAACATGGTCATTGATGAATGGGATTGGGGTGGAAGGGGCATTCAGTGGCTTTCACTCACAACCACTATAGCAGATTTAAAGATCATATCATCAGAGACACCAAAGAAAACTGTACACATTTTAAAAATTCTGTAAGGCCAATACTTGATCATTCTACAAACAGTGTAATGGCTAAAAATGGCTCACACCTTTAATCCTCAGCTCAGAAGGCTGAAATCCAGAAGATTACAGCTCAAAGCCAGCAGAAAACTCTACAAGATTCCTTCTCCATAATATCTATGAGAAAGCATGTTTGGAAGCATGACTCAAGTGGCAGTGTGCCAGCCAAGCAAGAAAGCCGAACAAGAGCAAGATCCTGAGCTCAATATTGATAGTGCCAAATAAAATAAACAATGAAGGTGTTGGAGCTCTATGACTATGACCAATCTTAACCTCTCTCACACTAGCAAGTTGTTGAAATTCTTTTTGTCTAAAAAACTGAGCACATTAATCATATTCTTCACACTCGTTTTACTCTTACAATGCATAAGTAACATCATTTAAGATGGAACATTGCTTAACATAAGCTCTCAATAAGTGTTCATGTAGATAAGTGTTATCTATTATCATTATCATTACTTTTAATGGTGAATAGTGCTTCCAGAGCTCTGAATAGTGAATGAGAAAAACTGAGGCAAATTATAAAAAATGTCCAGGATCTATGTAGGAGGGAGTTAAGAAAAAGGAACAGCCAGAATCTAAAGCTTACATGGATTCCTGTAACCATAACCATGGAAGGAGGGAAAATTATATTCACATCTATGTGTCTTTCTCTGCCTTCTTTCTAGGGATGTGAGAAGTATGAATAAGTTCATTGTAGAGTAAATAAAAAAGACAATGGATAAGAGTACACAAATGAATGGATAAGGGAAGGAATAAACAAATAAGTGAACTAGTAATACTAGAATGAACTAAATAGTCATATCTCTTTCTATAATTTTGGGTTCTGTTTGCCACACCTCACAGGTTTGCTGTGTTCCAGCAACTGCCAAACTAAGAATATTGTTAGTCACAACCTGCTACCTTTCAGGTTTTCTCCCTTCTACCACTAACATACAGGTTTTGGCTGGTAGCTGTGCTTTCTGAGCTAATTTTTTTTCTGTGTGTGTGTTCTTTTTTTTTTTTTTTGTCGGTCGTGGGGCTTGAACTCTGGGCCTGGGTGCTGTCCCTCAGCTCTTCAGCTCAAGGCAAGCGCTCTACCACTTGAGCTACAGCACCACTTCCTGTGTGTGTGTTTTAGTTTTCCAATATTTTTATTATCCTTAAGTAGTTGTACAAAGGAGTTATCAAAGCAGTTTATGAATACAATACATCTTGGTTAATGTCATCCCTTTCAACATCGTCACCCAACCCTCCTAATTCATCCTTCCTTTATTTATTGCTGGGTCATAGGGTAGCTCTATGTTTAGTTTTTTTTTTTTTTGAGGAACTTTCATACTGCTTTCCAGAGCAGTTGAACACACTTACATTACCACAAACCCACAAAATGTGAGAAAATTTTTACCAGACAAGGGTCTGATATCCAAAATATATTTAGAGCTCAAAAAGTTAACTCCCAAAAATAAATCCTCAAAGACATAAATTAATAAATGGGCTAATGACTTACAGGGAGTCTTCTCAGAAGAAGAAGTAAAAATAGCCAATACACACATAAAGAAATATCTCTGGCCATAAAGGAAATGCAAATAAAAACAACATTGAGATTCCACTCATCTCAGAGTGGCTACTATCAAGGAAACTAACAATAACAAATGCTGGTTGTGAATGTGCCCAAAAGGGAATTCTGAATTCTCTCACACTCTAGATTACTTTGTGATTTTGTCTAAAGTGCTTTGTGATCCATAAGTGTTCTTCATCTCAGACCCCAGTTTTCCAAGAAGGTATAGCAGATACCCACCTATCCAGTGTAGAGTTCAACAGGTCCTGGCACTGTCTAGGAAAAAATGATGTGTTACTTGGCCCTGCTTTCCAGAAAGACTGTAGGTCTTTCTTTCTTTCCTTCCTTCCTTCTTTCTTTCTTTCTTCCTTCCTTCCTTCTTTCCTTCCTTCCTTCCTT
>NW_012267330.1:2713300-2732349 GCF_000151885.1 Dipodomys ordii
TTCCTTCCTTCCTTCCTTCCTTCCTTCCTTCCTTCCTTCCTTCCTTCCTTCCTTCCTTCCTTCCTTTTTCTTTCTTCTTTTTTTGATGCCAATACTGAAATTTGAACTTAGTGCTTCACATTCTACTCCAGTTCTTTTGCTCATGGCTGACACTGCTACTTAAGCTATGCCTCTAGTTCTAGCTTTTTGCTGGTTAACTGAAGGTAAAAGTCTGGATTTGTTTGCTGGATCTGGCTCTAAATCTCAATTCTCAGATCTCAGCCTCCTAAATAACTATGATTACAGGAATAAGCCATTAGTGCCTGGCTTAATACTGATTTTTTTTGCAAGAACTTTTGGACTTAGGTTTCAAGATGAAGAAAATTTCCATGTGAGATGATAGAGTTGTGTACCTCCTCCAGAGTATTGCTCTTGCACGCTGACTCCAAGTAAGCCCTATTTTTCTGACCTTGCATTGACAACTATGTATTAGTGTGCTGTCAACGATATATCAGTGTGCTAAATGTATCATTATTTAGTGCCATTTATTAATAAAGTTTGCAAATGGCAAGAACCTAGTATGAAGAGTTACCTTCATGACAAATAAGTCCAGCCAAAATTACCTCGACATACTGATTCTAACAAAAGACTTAATGTAAACTCCTATCCCTATCCAAATATCAATTGGACAAAGGAAACTGTGGATTCTTTAGCCTTTCAGAGAGATGTCTTGAGGTGAGACAAACAAGATTTTAATCTCACTTCTATCATGTATAATACTGACACATGGTTAGACTTTTATGAGATTGATTTAATCACCTGTAATGTTTAGATAATTATACTAGACATGAATGATTATTTAAGGGTCTTACAAATGAATCTTTATGACATGCTTCGAATTTTAGCAACTGCTTGGTGAATTATTTCTCATCTTGCCCCACCCACCACTGGCTACTCTAACACCTCAGAGAACTTGATCATTTCCATAGAGGAGAAACTCCTGGTCCAGCATCATTGTGAAGAAAGTGGACAAGACAAAGGAAAACAAAGGTCTCTATCATACCCATCTCAGGTTGCATTTTATTTTATTTCCTTTTAATATTGGCCCAGGGCCCGGGATGTAGCTCAGTGGCAAAGCGCTTGCCTAGCAAGTGCAAGGTCCTGGGTTCGATCCCCAGTACCAAAAAAGAAAAGACAAAAAAAAATACAGTTAATATTAGCCCAATTTAGGACTTTGGCTCTTAGCCATTGTTTACCATTCTAACTTTTTACTTACCTCTCCACAAAGCTCTTTCTCATGTGTTCATAGTGTATTCAAGCTTTGTCCCTGGAGAGGAAGTTTAAATGAAGTAGACTAAGTCTAATATCACTTCAATGGTCCTCTTCAATTCTGTTTCCAGGCTTTGTTTTATTTGTTTGTTTGTTTGTTTTGTCTTTTGTGCCAGTGGGACTTGAACTCAGGGCCTAAGCAATGTTTGTGCTCTATCACTTGAGCCACTGCTCTACTTCTGGCTTTTTGCTGGTTAATTGGGGAGAAGAGTCTCACAGACTTACTTTCATGCCTGGGCTGACTTTGAATTGTGATCCTCAGATTTCATCCTCCTGAGTGGCTAGGATTACAGGCATGAGCCAGCGGTATCCAACATCATGCTTGCTTTAACACTACATCCAATGGCTTCCTCTCCTATGGCAAAGAGAAGCACAAAATGGTAGTAGAGAGGATGTTAGTTGTTAGGCAGAAGAGAAAGGAAAGAAAATGTAATTTTGTAGTACAACTATGGCACACTTTCTGTATTCATAAACTGCTATGTTGAATGCCAACTCCTTTGTACAACTCCTTGAAGATAACAAATTGTATGAAAAAGAAGGGCTGGGAAAGTGCTTTAGTGGTGGAGTGCTTGGCTAGCAGGCATGAAGCCCTGGGTTCGATTCCGCAGTACCACATAAACAGAAAAGCCATAAGTGGCATTGTGGCTCAAATGGTAGAGCGCTAGCCTTGAGCACAGAGAGGCTTAGGGACAGAGCCCAGGCCCTGAGTTGAAGCACCAGGACTGGCAAAAAAATACAGGTAACTGAAATCAACAGACAATAACAGCTTCAGTAGTATCTTTCCCTATAAAACTTGTACTCAAACTACATTAAAATTTTTTTGCCATAGATACTTTATCCCAAAGAAGAATGTAGTAAAGGATTTCCCAGTCCAGGGGGGAGTACTTAGGATTGGAAATTGGAGACTTGGATTCTAATTATGCTTTTATCCTTGATGCTATGTGTACCCATAGGTAAATTACCTCTCTAGGCCTTACTTCTCTTCTACACATTGACAATAAGACTACCTATCTGGCAGTACATGAGGATTAAATATGTACAAATGTCCTCGTGCTGTGAACAGATGCCTTTTGGGGTCATAACTCCTTTATTAACAGCTTTCGGATACGAATCCTTGCTTTGAGGATCTCAATGCTGCTAAAAATAAACATGTGGCTTTGAAAGAACTCAATAAATGTACAGTGATCCAATTTTTAGCACAGGAAAGCAAATTTGTATCTGATCCCTGCTCAGCAAACATCTGATAATAGAGGTGTTAGCAGTCTCAGAGATTTTGGTCTGGTACCCTCAGAAGGCGAGAGTTCTCTAGCACCTCTTTTGATACCTGTCTTATTTACATTTCTGTTCAGGTGATCTCAAAACTCCTAAATGAAGCCATGAACTTGGTGTTTACTGTACTGTGCTTATCCAAGTTAAAATACCTGTTTTTGGACTTTGTAGATAAAGAGTTATGAGTGTCCATGGCTCTGTCTTAGCTTGGTTTTAAGTTCCTACAGGATGAACCATTGGCATGAATCATATAGAAATGAGAGTTTTTTTTTGAGGCCTATGGCTTCCCAGAGTCATAAGTACAAGTACTTTCACCTGGTACAAAGCTAGTATTTAGTGAATATATGTGGCAAGGAAGTAGCAAAAAAGTGAGGCTTTGATATGTGTTCTGCAAAATAAAGACTGCTGCTGTGTTCTATAAGGTTTGTACTTTTGTAAGTAATGTGTTGAAAATAATTTTAACAGATGCTGGTAGCTCATACATATAAATCTTAGCTACTTAGGATATTGAGATTTGCAGGATTTTAATTGCAACCTGGGCAGAAAAGTCTATGAAACTCTACAGCCAAAACAACAGGGAAAAACTAGCCAGTGGTCATGGTTAATGTGATAGAGCACCAGCCAAATAAGTATAGCTGAATAAGTATGAGGCTCTGAATCCAAACTCAAGTACTTGCTAATGATAATAGCGCAGCAGTAGTAATAGCAATAACAATATTAATTTCATACAGAACACTGCAAACCAATATTGTAACATAAATTGTACTGATCGAAATAGCTACAATTTATTAAACACTTTAAAACCTGGCACTGTGTTAGAAATTTAACAAATATAATTACATTTAATATTTAATGATTGATCCCTGTGTCTAACCAATCCCCATTGATACTTACCTGTTAGATGTAACCTACATCTGACTAGTGATAAAGCTCCTGTTGTGTTTTTGAACTGTGATGTTCCCAGACTCAATGTATGAATCTGATTGGCCTAAACTAGTAACAATAACTTTTTCCTCTGATTTTCTTACTGTGAGATTAGCCATTTGTTCTGTAACTAGCTAATAGAAAGTTCAGTACAGGAATTCAGGGAATAACTTTTTAGAGAAAGAAAAGGAGTAAGCATAGTGGCTTGTATCTGTAGTTCTAGCTACTTGGGAGGCTAAGATTGGGAAGCTTATAATTTAAACAAAGACGTTCTTGAAACTTTGTCTCAACCAATAAAAAGCTAGCTGCTGTAGCACGCACCTTTGTAGGAAGCACAAATAGAAGCATCATGGTGTAGGCCAGCCAAGGCAAAATGCAAGATCCTATGTGGGAAAAAAAGGGATGGAGATCGGTTCAAGTGCTGTAGCTCCTACCTAGCAAGAACCAGGGGTTTAGACCCCAACAATGTCTGGAAAAAATATGTCTGAAAATAGAACAGCCATTTAACTACATGACATGTATCTAGGCAATGGAAAA
This sequence comes from Dipodomys ordii, assembly GCF_000151885.1. NCBI lineage: Eukaryota > Metazoa > Chordata > Mammalia > Rodentia > Heteromyidae > Dipodomys > Dipodomys ordii. Next base: position 2,717,339 of record NW_012267330.1, read on the forward strand.
GAATAACATTTTTTAAATTTTTTTTTTTTTTGTGGGTCATGGGTCTTGAACTCTGGGCCTGGATGCTGTCACTCAGTTCTTCAGCTCAAGGTGAGTGCTCTACCACTTGAGCCACAGCACCACTTTCAGCTTTCTACTGCTTTATTGGAGATAAGAGTCTCACGGACTTTCCTTCCCAGGCTGGCTTTGAACCGCAATCCTCAGATCTCTGCTTCCTGAGTAAGATTACAGGTGTGAGCCACCGGTGCCCGGCAATAACAAATTTTATACTGGATTTGCCAGGCATTGACTGCAACACTTTATATATCACACTTAATGATCACTATAATCCAATAGAGAGGTTGAGTTGTAGAATTTTAAAAATTAAAGCTCAAAGAAACTTTTCCAGACTGTTTAGTAGGAAAGGGATCCATTTCATCCAATCTGTTTCCAAAGCCTGTTCTATAAAACACTGACCCCTGTCACTATTGGAAGGAAACACTCATGTTTCTTCCATTCTACAGAGAGAAGACAGTGATTGCTAGCTCTTTGCATTTAACCTCTAAAAGGGAAAGAATGTATGAAAAATGTATAATTCATAATGGTTGATGGCTGTTATCACCAAAATGGCAGGATCAAGGGAGATCTGAAAACCAGTGAGCCAGTGAGGTAGCTCCTTTTGAAAAAAGTAAATTCCTGTGGTTGTGATTCATATGGTTAGATCTAGAAAATATTTTCCCTTTTCTACAGGAGCTGTGACCCAGATCTGTACCTGGAACAGGCAGGAGCAGGAGCAGGAATGATCACAAGAGGATTTCAGCTTCAAGGAGGAAAGCAGAGGTGGCTTTGGAGCAGGCAGCAAAACAAATGCCTGATGCTGCTTCTCATCCTGGCCATTTCCGTAATTGTGGATTTTGTCACTGACACTGTTTCCCACATGAATCCCTTGGCTCCCCAAAGTTTGGAAGTCCATTCATATATCCAGTTCAATATTTGTCTCAGGACTCAGCCCAGAGTGGGCCCTGTCCAAGGCACGGAAATAACTATAGAATGATTTAAATACACTCAAATACATACTTCTGATTCAATCAGCTTGAGACAATAATTTCTGCCTCCTTTTTCATCAATTATGGTGAATCATTTTAAGAAGGTTGTGCCATTTGAATTCTGTTTTGACTTGTAATTAAGTCTCTCATTTCTTGTCTGCAGATGGATTCCTGAAATAAAATATCACTGCCAATGTCATAGTTATGTAAAAGTATTGCAGAAGTGAATACTTATAAAATCCAGTATGACTCATTTTGTGCAGTTCAAAAGGGAATGTTCTAGCACCTGAGCTAAATGAAGTCTACTCTTAAATTTCACCATGGTTCAAAATCATGCCATTTTAGTTTGCTTTGGCTTTACAGAAAGTGTTTCATATTTGTTTGTTTTTCTTGTTTTTTTTAAGTTCTTTCTTCTATGCCCAACATCAGCCAGGCTCCTGTGGCTTACACCTGTAATGCTAGCTACTTGGGAGGCTGAAATCTGAGGAGAAAAGTCCCCATGAAACTCTTATCTCCAATTTACTCCAAAACCAAAAGTGGAGTTGTGGCTCAAAGTAGTACAGTGCTAGTCTTGAGCAAAAGAGCTCAGCAACAGTGCCCAGGCCCTGAGTTCAAGACCCATGACCAACAAAAGTAAGAGTCCAACATTGCAAACACCAGGAAACAGGTGCTGGCAAGTTGGGGTGGGAGGTTAGGACTAAGGGGAGAGTGGTAAACAAATGGAGAAGAGAAGGCAGTGGAGAATGCAGTCAAGAATTTATTGTATATGCTACAAAATTAAGAAAAGTAAGGATAAGGTACCATGTGATTTTTTTGGTTGCTTTGTAGTCTCTCCCCATGGTATAACCCCTGTTTTCACTGTATTTGATGTTGGTATAATTTGGGGAGGGGAAGGGAAAAACAAAATGTTTAAATAGAGATACAGGTGGGTGGCAACAATGAGATGTAGAAGACACTATGTTGAAAAACAAACTTTACAATTTAGGAGGGAGTGGGGAGATAGTTGTGGAGATGGGAGGGAAGGGATGGTAGGGAAAAACAAAGGAGGAGGCAACAATGCTTGATAAGAAATGTACGCATTACCTTGTTCATGTAACTGTAACATCTCTGTACAGTATTTTCACAATAAAAACATTTAAAAAAAAGAAAGGAAGGAAGAGGCTGGTTTGGAGGAGGGTGAGAATGTTGAAAAAGGTGACACTGATTAAAATACATTGTATTCATAGACTGCTTTGTTAAATGACAAAATGTTCAATACATATCCTACAAAATTAAGAAAAGTGAGTAAAGGGATGGGTTGGGAGGGGTGGGTGAGAATGTTGAAAGGGGTGACATTGATCAAAGTGCACTGTATTCATAAACTGCTTTGTCAATGGTCACTCCTTTATACAACAAAGGATAATAACAATATTTAAAAAATTAAACTCAAAAGTGATTTCTTATTATCATATTGAGAGAAACAAGTTATTTCCTTAATAAATTACGAGATGGCTCTAGGATTTTAATACTCTGTTGAGTAAAATCTATTTGTTTCCTAGACAGTCATCATGGAGTCATTTGCCATGGCCCAAATTGGATCAATTGTTTATAGATTCCCTGTACCACTGTATTTTTCCTTAATCTCTTTTTTAGCTTCACTTTTCAAGTTGTAAGTAAATTTCTCAATCATTTTTTTTATTTTAGAAAGACAGTGAGAAACAGTCTCTGACTCCTTGTAGTTGTACATGAATTGAATCTTCACATATTTTCTGGCTTTAAGGAAGCTAAAAGTATAGAGTTGCTTGACAGCAGTTTCTCTTCAGAGATTCAGCTCAGAATCACTCATCTCACAGTAAAAGTTCCAGAACATACTGGAGTTATAACCAGTTACTTCTTCCAAGTGGAAGTCAAGGTAGAGGGAAAGAGTTAAGTTCAAGATCATCAAGTTTCTTGACTTGAATAACATGCTCACTTGAGCCAGGGGATACAGGTTAGCGATTTGCACTCAGCTTGAGTGTGCTGTTAGTCTGGGTTTCAGCAGGGCCTAAATGTCTTTTTTTTTAGCCAGTCCTGTGGCCAGAACTCAGGGCCTGTATGCTGTCCCTGTGCTCAAGGATAGTACTCCACCACTTGAGCCACAGTGCCACTTCTGGCCTTTCCTGAGCAGTTTGTTGGAGATAAGAGTATTATAAACTTTCCTGTCAGGGCTGGGTTCAAACCATGATCCTCAGATCTCAGCCTACTGAGTAATTAGGATTATAGGCATAAACCACCAGCACCTGCATTGAATGTCCTATTTTTTAAAGCAGCCTATTCATGTTCTTCTGATGCAAAATCTTCTGAGACTTCTGAAGATATTAAAAATAATTTTAAATGTTCTCTTTTTCCAAGATATTCTTCGTTTTCTCCAAGGTCATAATTTCTTTTATATTTTTATTTTATTTATTGTGAAAATACTGTACAGAGGAGTTACAATTACATGGGCAAGATAATGAGTACATTTCTTATCAAGCATTGTTGCCTCCTCCTTTGTTTCCCCTTCCAATCCCTTCCCATCTCTCCCCCACTACCCCGTACTTTCTTTTATATTTTAAAATTGATTTTTTTTAACTTTGTCTTTTCCTTCTCTAAAAACTGTGTCGTTTTCCCCAATAATGTTGCGTTCCTGGATTTCCTTTTTTATTTAGACAAATTGAATTAATCTTGGCACAGGTTTTCTTGACCACATCAAAAGTATATTCCTCAAATGAAAGGGGTTGAATGGGTTGTAGATATCACTTTAAGTAAAAGATGATCACATTGGGCTTGTTTGTGGAGAGCAAGTAGGCAGGTTGGTCACTCCTTCATATGATAAAATGAAGGGAGATTTACTCTCACTACCGAGAGTACTGACTTCTTTAGACAGACTCTTCCTTGAAAAGTCAACTTCCCGTTTTGTGCTAGGGGTAAATGCTTCTATTGCCTATTATGTGTGGCAAGAAGCAGACTGGGAGACAAAAAGGGTATTTGGAGTAACTGACTCATATTTTCAGTAGATTACTTGCTCTAAATAATGCCCCATTTCTCTCCTCAAATCTAATACTTGCTACTTGTAGGATGGAACCCTCTCTTAGTGTCCGCTTGAGAAGCAGAGCTTCCACTCTGGCTGCTGTCCTCCTCAGACTGTGTGCTCCCAGAAGTCTCCTCTGTTCCAGAACATCCATCCTTCTGATCCTGCCTGCTTGGTAGAAATTCACTGAAGTATCTTGTTCATTCATTTATTACCACTCTGGCTCTCTTGTAAACTTATTTATTTTTGTCCTTCTTTCCTATTATTCCAGTGGGGTTGATGTGCCCAAGTATTTTGTTATTTTGAACTGAAAGTATAAATTTAATAAAACATGTTAAATGCTTTATTATGCTTAACACAGTGATCAGCACATAATAGTGCATTCAGTAAACAGTAGCCATTGTAATATTGAGTTTGAGTTGTCAAATCAATTTCACTTAACTTGCATCAGCATTTCTCTCCAGATAATATTTAATGGAGTTCAATTTCTGCTGCCGGAATCACACAATTTAGATCCTTTACTGTGTCGTAGGGAAATTCTCAGGGCATCTATATTTTCTCTTTAATAGTCCCTCCTCCAGCCTAGCTAGCCTTAGTGCTTGCAACAAAGCCTTACATCTCTTCATTCTCCTCTAGATAATTTTCTGTTTTGATCAGGTGCTACAATCAGTGAAGAACTTTCAGAGAATGGGGGAGTCCACACATGGTTCAGCTTCTCTACAACTTCCAGAAGTTTTCAGAAAGTGTGGAAAAACAGAAGCAAGCTTGCTACCTCTAACTACTTAGCATCTGCAAACTCTAGCCTTACATTGTGATCACAGTGTATACAGATCACTTATGTTTTGTCCAGAATTGAATTCTCAAAACATATTTCCCTTGCCCATCTTGTTATAAGGACAAAGCAGAATCTCTTGAATGAAGATGTAATGCAGTGAAGTAAGGAGCTCCAAAAAAAGTGTTTATCTGCCACCTTGGGTGCTTGGTGGAACTCAGCATTTGGCTCTCTCCCTGACTCTCCTTTGACTCAAAGCTAACGCTCTACCACTTGACCCACAGCTCCAATTCTGGCTTTTGGGTAATTTAGTGGAGATAAGAGTCTCATGGGCTTTCCTGCCAGGCCTGACTTCAAACAGTAATCCTCAGATTCAGCCTCCTGAGTAGCTGGCACCCAGCTTGTTCTAATTGTCTGTTAACTTGCCCCTTGACATCTACTGACTGTCATTTTATTTAGTATTTCTCTATTTATTTGTGGTATGTGACAAAGTAGCTCATTCCTTTTACTGACATGCTATTTGTATCTAAATTAAACTATGTGATAATTATCTGGTCTGGGTATCTTTGTATGTAAATAAAAGTACCATCAATCAAATTGCTAGAACAGGACTTAAGAGAAAGAACCTCTTCTGTGCTAGTTGGAATAAATTCAGGTCTCCATGATGATCAAGATGACCACAGCCCATTGTTAACATAGCAGTCTTGAAGATGGGACACACAGGGAAACTGGCTGCCTTCAGTGAAGTCAGAGCCCTTCTGATCCAGCCAGCAATGCTGCTGGAATCAGCATGGTCAGGTGAGCAGGCATCCATTTATATGCCTCCATAGGGAGGGATTTGTAATTTAAATAGAATTAACTTTTTAGCATTCCTCATTACCTACATCAGAGACACATTTAGAATTACTTTTACAATAACCATTTTAAATCCATGGCTATACAATGCCAGCTGACAAAGAAACTGTTGAAGATTTCTCATGTGAACTTGTTGTTATTGTTCTGATGATACTGCCATCTGATTCAGGGTCTTGCTCTACCACTTAAGCTATTCCCCCCAGACCTTTCTCTTATAGTTTTTTTTTTTCAGATAGGATCTAGAACTAGCACTTCTGGTCCAGGGCGATCTCTGACCATGATCCTCATCCCAGATAGCTGGGAGTATAGCTATGCCCATATCATGCCCAGCTTGTTTGTTGAAATAGGGGTCTTACAAACTCTTTGCCATCACTGGCCTAAAACTGTCATTTCCTTTCCTCTAGCTCTGAAGTAAGATCACAAGCAGGATCCACCTCTGACTCATATGAATTTTTTTTTTTCCCGATCATGGGGCTTGAACTCTTGGCCTGGGTGCTGTCCCTCAGCTCTTCAGCTCAAGGCTAGTGCTCTACCACTTAAGCCACAGCGCCACTTTTGGTTTTCTGGTGGTTTATTGTAGATAAGAGTTTCACTGACTTTCCTGCCTGGGCTGGCTTTGAACTGCAATCCTCAGATCTCAGCTTCCTGAATAGCTAGGATTACAGGTGTGACTGGTACCTGGCTCACGTAAGCTTTTAAAATATGGACTACTTTGATTATTCCAAGATAGTTTATCCACCTCCTTCTTTATTTATAAACTCAACAAATAATTTACTAAACAACTAATATAGGCCAAGTATATAGGTTTTGTGGATATGGAAATGAGGAAGGCAGGGATGGTCCTGTCTTTAAAGGGGTGGCGCCTATAAACAAGCAACTACAGTATATCACAATGGCTAGCAGGTCAGGCAGGACCAGTGTGAAAGCACAGTGAGAGAATAACTAATTCTGCTTGGCTTCCTCGTACTTGGCTGTGGATTGGCTGAATGAAGGATGAAGGAGTAGGCCTCGAGGGTCCTACATTTCCTTTTGTGTTAGCCAAGATGGGAAATATGGGAGAAAAATAGAGCAGAGGAGAAAAGAAATCCAGTTTGCAAATGCTGAGTATAAGGTATCAGTGGGGTATTTAGGTAAAGATATCCATGTGGCTGCTATAGGAATTTAGGTTATCTCAGGAATCACAGGCTGATATGTGAATTTGGAAGTCATCAGTTTAAGAATGCTTGACTGTAAGGTGATAAAATGGCAAATGTGGAAAGACCACATGAAATAACTGAAGCCCTTGGCCAACAGCTGCATGCACTCTGCCCCACAGATGGTGGTAAACTACCAGCTGTGTTACCTTCCTGTCCCTCTGGAGGCTGTGTAGAGCAAGACCAGCTCACCCCACCAGCTTCTCCAAATTGCAGAGGTAGGAGAGGATAGACTGGTGGCCATTTAAGCCTCTATGTTTTGGAATCACTTATTACACAGTAAGAAGTACCTAAAACAAATGTCTGCCTTGATTGTATGATACAAACCTGTTTGTCTTTTTAGCTGTTTGCCTACATCTTTGGGATCATTGTCTTTCCCTTTTGAAGGTTCAATGGTTTGATCCAATTGTTTTATATTTTTAAGCATTATTATTTACAAATGATGATTCAAGCACCCGAATGTTTCCTTTTAAAATGTTAAGTCAAATTCATTGTCTAGAAGATGGAATCACAAGTGCCAGTTTTATTGATGTTTATGTCCTTTAGAGTACATGGAAATTATGAATAATCTTTTAAAGAAGCAAAGTAATGCAAACAAACATTTTATTAAATGTCTTTCAAATGCTCCATTTACCGGAATGTCTATTGACCTTCTGTTTTCTGTGTGTGACTCACTTTTTGTTGTATTTGACTAACCTTTTATCCTTCAGTTCCTATCTTTTTAGCTTACCTGGCAACATGAAGTATTCATTATGTCTCATCTTATCAGTCTTAATTATATTGCAGTGCGTCCTCAATGAAAAGCAATATGAAGATAGTTTAACACTATCTTCACCATAAATTAAGAAATGTCCTCTGAATCATATTGTTTTTTATGGGGAAAAGATCATTTTCCATAGAATTATTTTCTAAAACTAACCTCTATCCATATGAAGCCATTGAGAATTGAAAATATGAATTGAATTATCTGAATTGAAATGTCTTAGAGGTACAAAATACACACTTTCAAGAATGATACCTTATTTTCAAGATCTAGTTTTAAAAAGAAGAATGTAAAATATCTCATTGATAATTTTATTTATTATTTATTTATTTATTTATTTTTTGGGGTCTGGTCATGGGGCCTGAACTCTGGGCCTGGGCTCTGTCCCTCAGCTCTTCAGCTCAAGGCTAGCACTCTACCACTTGAGCCACAGTGCCAATTCCAGCTTTTTTTCTTTTTGCTTATGTGGTGCTGAGGAATTGAACCGAGGGCCTCAGGCATGTAAGGCAAGCGCTCTACCACTGAGCCACCTTCCCAGCCCTCATTGATAATTTTAATACTGATATGTGGTGATATATTTTTGCCATAATGAAATTAGCTAACATGCATTAAAATTAATTTTATCTATTGTTTTTTTAGTTTTTAAATATAATTTTGTAGGTATTATTAAGGTGTTGTAGAGAGGGGCTACCATTTCATAAGTCTTTTTTTGGACAGTGTCACCCCTTCCTTTTCTCTACCACAATTTTCCCTTCCCATCCCTGCCCACAAGTTACACAGGTCATTTTCTCGTGTCTACTGAACAGCATGATTGCATATGATTGCATTTGTTCACTCTTTCTCCCTCCCTTTCTACACTCCCCTTTTGTATCCCCAAAAGAAAAAAATCACCCACAACCAATGACATCTCATCTATTTAGAATTTTTTATTATTTTTATATCATTTATGTGGCTACTAAAACTTTGTGATTATATATGTGATTCAACTTTGTGACTTTTATTTTTGTATTAGATACCTCTGATCTAGAATACCATGCCAAAGATGTAACTTATAAAGTACAAAGACAGAACTGTATAGTTGGTCTAATATGATCACATAAATATTGTGTGTTCACAGTAACTGGTCCCAACCATCTTCTATTCTGAGTAAGTAGTTAAATCTGCCAGTGCTCTGCTGACTTTCTTAACCCACTTCTACTCCTATTTTGAGAAGTTTGGAAGCCAGCAGTCCTTCCCCCAAACCTATTTTTAAAATATTAAAAAGACATAATTGACCATCTAAACACAAATAATAACTTTCAGATTTCGTAGCCTATGATTAGAATAAAATATATGGCAATAATCACACAAAGACTGGGAAAGAAAAATAGAAGAGTTTTGTCATGATGTTCTCCTGCCATAAGACCACTGGAAGGCAGACAGTAACTAGCTGAAGGTGTATTCTGTAGAATTCTGTAAATTAAGGAAGAAAAGGCAGGCTTTTCTAGAATTGCTTCAACAACTGTGTGTACATATTGAAAATCTAAACCCTGTATCTTGTAACAAAAACAAAAGTTACCTTGAAATTAATCATAAGTATACCACATAAAAGTTTATGTTAAAACCTTCCAAAAGATGGGAGGGAAGAGGGGGGAGGCACAGAAATGGAGGGACAAAGGGTGAACAAAGGCAGCAGTGGTACTCACTAGACATTGTTAAAAATGAACTATACAACTGATGGGTGGGGATGGGAAGGAAGAAGTGGGAGATAGCAAGGGAAATGTTGACATTGTCCAAAAAGAAATGTACTCATTGTAAGGTCTGCTCCTGGATGGCGAGCAGACTACCCTCCTTGCAGCAAAGTCTCTGCCCAGTACCTGCCTTACCTAGGCAACTGGAACACCTGGAAGAGGTCACATCTGCATCTGCTCAGGTCACATCTGAATTCCATGTGGCCACACCTTTCTCCGCCCATACCCTAGATAAGGCCTAGCCCAGGCCCAGACGCCCTCTTTCCCAGGTCTCTCCCAGGTCTCTCCCAGGTCTCTCCCAGCCTCATGAAGTGCCAACATGGCCTGGTGCCAGCCAGAAGGATGAATAAACCTACCCTTTACCTGAATACCGTGTGCATGGTGTGGTTCTTACTCAACAACCTCTTTTTAAAAACCTAACACTCATTACCTGACATGTAACTCTAACCCCTTTGTATATCACAACAACAATAAAAATAAAATAACAATAAAAGAAAACTTCTGAAGGAAAATGTAAGAGAAAAATCTTTGCAGTTTTGTGGTAGGCAAAAATTTTCCCAGTAGGCTAATCATGAATGAAAAAGTTAATAAATTAGACTTCATTAAAATGAAGACACCATTAAGAAAATTAAAAGCAAGTCAGTAGACTGAGAAAATATTCACAATTCATATATCTCTCAGACAAAGGATTTGTGATTAATATTGCTAATTCTTATAATTCAGCAATAAAAAGGTAACAGTCAAATATGAGCAACATACAAGAACAGATATTTTACCAAAGAAATGATATATGAATATCCAATCCACACGTGGGAAACTACTCATCAAAGAAACACAAAATAAAACTACAGAAGGAATGGAAGCCTGGCTCAAGGGCTATATAGAGTGCCAGCAATTACCAAAAAAGCTGAGCAAGAGTGTAAGGTCCTCAGTTTAAGTCCTAGTAACAAACACACACACACACACACACACACACACACACACAAACACACATCTATGCCTATATTAAAAAGACAAACTCTGCACAACAGGGGTTATACCATGAGGGAAGATCATACAATAGAAACAAAAGAATCACATAGTGGATTGTAAGTACAATAAAAACACTAGCAAGAAAGAAAGAAAAAAATCCTCTTGTGTCCCTGTCTTGGGGTACATTTTGCTTAACATTATCTCATGTGGTCATATGTACATAGTCTTTGACCTTCCCTGCTTGCCCTAGCCATGTACTAGTCATTGCAAACAAAGGAAACCATGGGACCTATGTTTCTTTGGGACTGGATTACTTCACTTAATATAATTTTTTCCAAGTCTTTCCATTTCCTAATGAAAGAGGCAATGTCATTCTTTCTGACTAAGGCATAGAATTCCATTGTGTGTGTGAATATATACATTTTCTTGATCCATTCATCTACTGAGGGGCATCTGAGTTGTTCCATATCTTATCTATGGTAAATAATATTGTGATAAACATGGTTTTGTTGGTAGCTTTGGTATGACCTTGTTTGTGACCCCAGAAGTGGGATTGCTGGGTCATAAGAAAGCTCTCTGTGGAGTCTTTTGAGGAACCTCCATACTGCTTTCCAGAGTAGTTGAACAAGTTTACACTACCACCAACAATGCAGTAGGGTTCCCTTTTGACCACATCTCTTCCAGCATCTGTTGTTACTAGATTTCTTGATTACAGCTGAGGTGAGGTGGAATCTCAGCTTTGTCTTGATTTGCATTTCTCTATGGCTAGAGAGGTTGAGCATTTCTTCATGTGTCTATTGGCCATACTTATTTCCTCTTCAGAGAAATCTATTTTTAAGTCTTTAGTCCATTTATTAATTGGGCAGTTGTTTCTCTGAGGATTTGTTGTTGGGAGATTTAGTTTTTTGAGTTCTAAGTACATTTTAGATATGAGACCCTTGTCCATTGTATGGCTAGTGAAATCGTCTCTCAGTATGTTCTTTCCTCATGGTATAACCCCTGTTGTCACTGGATTTGATGGAGGTGTTCTGCACCTTGTATATACATTTTTGTAATTTGGGGAGGAGAAGGGATATTGCAGAATGCATAAATGAGGATGAAGGCTGACCCATTGTGATGACGAGATGTACAGAACACTATACTGAAAATGAATGTTACAATGTTGGGGTGGTGGGGAGGCTGGATGAGTTGGGGAGGTGGGGAGGGAAGTGATGGTAGGGGGAAAATAAAGGAGGAGGTAACAATGCCCGCTATGAAATGTGCTCATTACCCTACTCATGTAACTGTTACCCCTCTGTACAACATTTTTACAATTAAAAAAAGGAATACACATACATACAAAATAAAATTTTATTCATCTATCAGAAAAAACTCTGTTGAGATTTCATTTTACACTTAACCAATTAAAATTAAAATATGCACGATACTAAGTATTGTCAAGGATATGATAAAGATAAAGCCTCATAATTACCTAATGGAATTTAAAATAGTACTACCACTTTGGAAAACAATTTAGACATTTCTTTTAAAGTTAAATAGATGCACTTTTTATGTCAGTCCTGGGGCTTCAACTCAAGGCCTGGGCACTGTCCCTGAACTCTTTGCTCCAAGGCTAGTGCTCTACCACTTTGAGCCACAATGCTACTTCCAGTTTTCTGGTGGGTAATTGGAGATAGGAATCTCATGGACTTTTCTGCCCAGGTTGGGCTAGCTTTGAACGGAGGTCCTCATATCTCAGCCTTCTGAGTAGCTAGGATTATAGGCATGAGCTACTGACACCTGGCAAAAAGCTACACTTCTACATGAATGAGCAATTCTACTAAATATTCACTGAAATAAAAACTATGTCCATAAAAAGATTGTATGATACAAGTTCTCAAGCAGTTATATTTTTAATAGCAAAACTCCATAAGGCAAATCCATGTACAGACTGTTAAAAGATCTCAGACTTATTAAAGGTAAATGGTTAACCTCAGCAGCTGTATAAATTTATTTCTCTAATTAGAGCTGCATGAAAAGTTCCTATGATCTTCATACTTGCCACATGTTGAGTTTAAAACAATTTAAAAAGTTTTTCAGACTGATGATTATAATAATAAAGATAGTGTTGAAATAGTAATGATGACAGAATAAACAGATCCATTAGTGAAGAAAATAGAGATTCCAGATGATACCAACCCTATGGTGGAGGTTAGCATGAGACAGAGATACCACAAGACATATTTAACTCCTATTTCCTGCATGGAAAACAGGAAATGTTTCTCTTTTTCTACTTCTCTTTAACCCTGCTATACTAAAATAGACCTTTGCTAAAACTTAAAAAATGGCTTGTAAAACAATGGAATATTTAAATGCAGCATCACTCTATCTTATAATGTGTAAAATTAAGACTAGATAGATGAGGGGCTGGAAAGGTGGCTCAGTGGTAGAGCGCTTGCCTTGCATGCACGAGGCCCTGGGTTCGATTCCTCAGCACCACATAAGCAGAAGAAAAAAAAAGACTAGATAGATGAAAGACCTTAATGAAAAAAATAATTTTATTGCTTTAAAAACATATATGTAACAGGGCTGGGGAGGTGGCTCAGTGGTAGAGCGCTTGCCTTGCATGCCTGAGGCCCTGGGTTCGATTCCTCAGCACCACATAAGCAAAAAGAAAAAAGCCGAAAGTGGCACTGTGGCTCAAGTGGTAAAGTGCTAGCCTTGAGCTAAAAGAGCTAAGGGACAGTGCCCAGGCCCAGAGTTCAGGCCCCACAACCGGACCCCCCCAAAAAAACAACAAAACATATATGTAACAGCCCAAACTAGATAAAAAACACAAGGAAACTGAAAACCAATATCTGTGTTAAATGTTGATTCAAAAATTCTTTTTTAACTTCTATTATCTTTAAATAGTTTACAAAGGAGTTGCTATTTAATGAAGCAGTTGAATGCAGCACATTTTCATCAATGTCATCCCTCTCAACAGTGTCACCTATTCCTCCCAATCTACTGCTTTCATTGCTTTTTTACTTTTTAAGGACATACATTGAATTCTGGGCTGCATTTTCCCCCTCCTCTTTTCATTCCTCTGCCCTTTTCCCTCTTGACCCCATTCCAATCCTTTTGAGTACCCACATCCTGGTGAGTTTTTTTCCCTTGAACTTTGATTTTTGCCTTTTTAATGAATTACACTTTGAGTTCTCCCTTGAAGCTACCACCTTTCATTTCAGTTAATACATTTGTATACACTTGCATAGCAGTCGACATATTTACTTTTAAGTTTATAAGCAAAATCTAGCTTCTATGTATAAAGGAAAACATACATCCTTTGTCTCTTTGACCCAGACTTACTTCACTTAATACAATTTTTTCCAGGTCTTTCCATTTCTTTACAAATGGCACAATATCATTCTTTCTAATGGATGAATAGGATTCCATTGTGTATATATGCCACATTTTCTTCTCCATATGAAGAGGTGCTTAGGCATTGCACCGTTGTGTGGTTTTATTTCTAGTTATTCTAATCTGTTCCATTGATCTTCAGGTCTATTTTTCTGATTATGGCTCTGTAATAGAGTTTAAAATCTGGTATTGTGATACTGCCTGTATTAAGGGGCATCTGGGCTGATTCCATTCCTTGGCTATGATGAATAGGGCTGCAATGAACATGATTGTGCTGGTGGCTTTACTGTATCCTGGTTTGTAATTTTTTGGTTAAATGACCAGGAGTAGAATAACTGGATCATAGGATAATTTCATGTTTAATTTTTTGAGGAACCTTTACATTGCTTTCCAAAGTGGTTGAACATTTTCACCAACAGTGTATCAGGGTTCCGTTTTGGCCACATCCTCATCGGCATGTTTTCTTCTCTTTTCTCTCTTTTTAAAAAATTGTTTGTGTGGCTTGAACTCTGGGCCTGGGCATTGTCCCTGAGCTCTTCAGCTCAAGGTGAGGGCTCTACTATTTGAGCCGCAGCACCAATACCGATTTTTGAGTGGTTACATTGAAATAAGAGTCTCATGGACTTTCCTGCCCGGGCTGGCTTTGAACTGTGATCTTCAGATCTCAGCCTCCTGAGTAGCTAGGATTAAAGGAGTGAGCCACCAGCACCTGGCTGTTTGTTTTCTTGATAATGGCGATTCCAACTGAGGTGAGGTGAATTTCAATGTTGTTTGGCTTGCATTTCCTTTATGACCAGAGATGTTGAGCAGTTCTTCATGTGCCTATTGGCTATTTTTGTTTCTTTTTTATTTTTTCAAATTATTACTGTCTTTAAGAAGTTGTACAAAGAAGTTGCCATTTAACAAAGCAGTTTATGATTATATCTTGATCAATGTCACCCCTTTCAACATTGTCACCATCCTACCCCTATGCACCCCTTCCTTCACTCTTCTTCATTTTGTAGGATATACATTGGATTCTTATCTTTACTTCCAACCTCTTCTCCTCTTCATTCATCTACTCCTTTCCCCTTGACTCCACCCCAACCCTTTCGAGTACCCACTTCCTGGTGTTCTATTTTGCTGAACTTTGATTTTGGCTTTCTTTTTTTTTTAATTTAATTTTATTTTATTTGTGAACATACTGTACAGAGGGGTTACAATTGCATGGGCAGGATAATGAGTACATTTCTTACAAAGCATTGCAGCCTCCTCCTTTGTTTACCCTTCCCATCCCTTCCCAGCCTCCCCCC
>NW_012267330.1:2734004-2740191 GCF_000151885.1 Dipodomys ordii
TATTGGCTTTCTTTTTTAAATTTTACTTTATTGTTATTATGGAGGTGATATACAGTGGGGTTACATTTACACATCAGGTAATAAGTGCATTTCTTTTCTTACAGTGCCATCTGTTTCCTCATTCTCTCCCATTCCCTCCCCTCCATCTCCACCCACAAGTTGCATTGTTTACTTTCGTCAATATCCAGCGCTCTCTACTGCTGCACTTTTTCACCATTTTCCTTGGATTCTGTGCCCTCCCCCCCCTTCCACAGATGTGCATGTGAATACACTGTATACAAGGTAAAGAATACAGAATCACCAGAAAAAGAAAAAACAATTTTAAGAAAGTCTTGTGTCTGTATCTTTGGAGTTCTTTTAAGTATGTATCTTATTTTATATAAATATGAACAGGTGCTTAGGCATTGCACATTTGTGTGGTTTTATTTCTAGGTCTTCTAATCTGTTCCATTGATCTTCAAGTCTATTGTTGTTATTATGGCTCTGTAATAGAGTTTGAAATCTGGTATTGTGATACTGCCTGCATTGTTTTGTTTATCTAGAATTGCTTTGGTTTTTCCAGGTCTTTTGTTGTTCCATATGAATTTTGGATTGCTTTCTCTGTCTCACTAAAGAACATCATTTGGATTTTGATGGAGATTGCATTGAATTTGTATATAACTTTTAGTAGTATGGCCATTTTTACAATATTGATTCTATCCATGAACATGGAAGGTCTTTCCATTTCCTGGTGTCCTCTTTGATTTCTTTCTTCAGATTTTTATAGTTTTTGCTATAAAGATCTTTTACATTTTTGGTTAGGTTAATTCCTAGGTTTTTTTTTTAAGCCATGGCAAACGGAGTTGTTTTCATGATTTCCCTTTCTTTTTGTACATTGTCTGCAAAAACCTACTGATTTTTGTGGGTTAATTTTGCATCCTGCTACTTTGCTGAAGTAGTTGATAAGCTCTAAGAGTTTGGGGGTGGAGTTTTTTGGGTCCTTTAGTTATAAGATCATGTCATCTGCAAATAGGGATAGTTTAATTTCTTCTTTCCCTATGTGAATCCCTTTTATGTCCTTTTCTTGCCTTATTGCCCTGGCTAAGAATTCCAGAACTATATTGAAGAGGAGTGTAAAGAGTGGGCATCCTTACCTTGTTCTTGATTTTAGGGAAAATGGTTTTAGTTTTTCCCATTTTTTGTTGAGAACTAGTGTGATTCCACTGTGGTCAGATAGGATGCAAGGAGTTATGTTAATTATGCATTTACTTAGGTTCTTTGTGTGTAGTTTGATATGATCTGTTTTGGAGAGTGTTCCATGGGCTGTTGAGAAGAATGTGTATTGGGTCATTGTTGGGTGGAATAATCTGTAGATGTCTGTTAAATCCATTTGGGTTATTGTGTCATTTAGTTCAGCTGCTTCTTTTCTTATCTTTTGTTTGGTTGACCTGTCCTTTGGTGAGAGTGGGATATTTAAATCTCCTACTATTATGGGTTTGGGACTATCTTGTTCTGCAAGTCCAAAAGTATTTGTTTAATGTATTTAGGGCTCCATTGTTTGGTGCATAGATATTGACCACTGTGATTTCCTCTTCATGGATCATTCCCTTCATTACTATGTAATGACCTTCTTTATGTCTTTGTACTGATTTTAATAGTTTATTTTTATCAGATATCAA
The DNA here is from genome assembly GCF_000151885.1 of Dipodomys ordii. Taxonomy (NCBI): domain Eukaryota; kingdom Metazoa; phylum Chordata; class Mammalia; order Rodentia; family Heteromyidae; genus Dipodomys; species Dipodomys ordii. The sequence continues at coordinate 2,735,663 of NW_012267330.1, forward strand.
TATGGCTACTCCTGCCTTCTTGCAGGGTGCATTTGTATGAAAGATTTTTTTCCATCCCTTCACTCAGAGTTTGTTTTTATCTTTGACTATGAGATGGGTCTCTTGGAGACAACAAATGGATGAATCTTGTTTTTTTTATCTAATCTGCTGCTTTTTTTCTTTTGATTGGGGAATTGAGTTCCGTAACATTTAGAGTTATTTTAGAGAGATATGTCATGCTTCTTGACATTTTCTTGATTTCCTGTATTTTTCTGTTTTCCTCTTTCCCCTTCCTGTGCTTACTAAATTGGTCTTCTAGTGATTTTTTCCCTCTTAAGATTGGGAAGTTCTCTGTTACTATTTTACTCAGTAGGTTTTCAGTGCCTTTAGTATTGAATTCTTCCTTCTTATTGATTCCAACTCTGCATTAATTTGATCTTTTGGCTGAGATGGTAAATTCTTGGATTTCCCTTTTGGCGATTCTGAGTGTTTTTGCCCATACCTTTGACTTTTTGTTCTAGCTCCTCGGTTTTATTCCCAACTTCTTTCTGTTTTCCATTTCACTTATTCTGTTACCTGGGCATCCCACTGTGGTTTGCAATGTGGAAATCGAACCTTTTATGCTTCCAAGTTCTTTGTTGAGATCAGTTCTCATAGTGTTAATTTCGTCTTTTAGTGAGGTGTACAGCATTTCTATTTTTTATCTCCATATTTTTGGGGAGTTCTGGATCTTCTTTGTCATTTCTTCTTTGTACTCTTGAAATTGTTTTTGCATCTCCACTTTTATTTCATTGGCTAATTTTGCCATTGTTTCTTTAATCGTTCTTTTTTTAATTTAACTTTTATTGTCAAGGTGATGTTCAGAGGGGTTACTGTTACATAATAAGGTAATGAGCCAGGATCCTTGCGCCCTCCCAGTGTGAGTCCCGCTGGCTCCCTGGAAGCCAGCAGGTGGATGGGGGAGTGAGGAAGGGCTTTGTCCTCTGTTCTCTTCCAATGTGGGATGCCTTCTTGGTTGGGAGGGAGGGTCCCCGCCAAGCTCTGGGTCACCACCAGCGCTGGTCTCCCATGGTGGGGGGGGTGGGGAGGACCCCAGAAGGGTACTCATTGATCCTGGAGTTGGCTTTGGGCTGACTGTGGCTGGTCAGGTCCCGCCGCAGGGCCTCTCTGGTTGTGGGGTGATGGGCAGTGTGGAAGTTCTCTGGGTCTGAATGTCATGGTCTCACGTTGCTGGTCTGTGTCTTTGCCTGCGCTTTCGGTTCGGGCACCGTAGACGCTTTCTGTGTCTGAATGCTACAGTCTCACAGGTCCACCCCAGAGTCCCTGGCAGCCCTGGATCTCTCTCCTGGCTTAGTGGAACTGCTGGCATGGGATGGGGTGTTGGGGAAGGCTCTTTGTGGTTTTCCGTCCTTGCGTGTACTAGTTATGAGCCTTATCCCACCCTATTCTTGTGATTCTCTATTTGTTTATATATGTTTTGTTGACGATCTCTTGGGGAGAAGTAAAAGTTAGAACCCTAAATCTCCGTTTTTTAGGGAGGGCTGGAGTGATTATTGCTTTGCTGCCATCTTCTTCCATCCCTTGATTTTGTCTTTCTAAGGAATTACACTATTTGAGGTTTTCCTTGCTATCATATTTCAGTTAACATACTTGTATATACTTGGCCATTTGTGCTTCTTCTTAGAAGATTCTCTTTAGCTCATTATCCCATTTATTTTATTTTGATTTAGCAAATGGGGCAGGATACAGGAATCAGAAAGCTTTCAGGTTTAAGCAGGAAGGTTTATGGTAACCTTAACACCACTGTTCACCTTATGTTTGTGCAAGTAACACTTAGCTAGATTTAATAAAAATAAAGTTTCAGAAACAGTAAAATAGAAGAACACATAAGACAATATATCATATCCGAGTATGAGTTTTGTTAAGATGTAGAAGGTATCTATCATGAAGACAATGATTAATAAATATGACTATATTAAAATTGAAATGTCTCTGTGCCAACTATTACTATAAAATGTGAATTAAAGACAGAATTTTACAAATTTTAATTTTATTGTCAAGATGATGTACAGAGGGGTTACAGTTACATAAGTAAGGTAGTGAGTGCATTTCTTGTCTAACTTGTTACCCTCTCCCTCATTTTAAGACAGAATTTTTCAACACATTTGCTGAAAAGCTCAATTAATTTTTTAATTTACAAATGAAACTCTAATAGCCATATAAACAAGTGAAAAGATGCTGACACTCACTAGTCAATATTCAGAGAAGAAAAATTTAAATCACCATATGTTATTTCTACTTTTTCTAATAAAACATTTTTTTTGCCAGTCCTGGGTCTTGAACTCAGGGCCTGCACATTGTCCCTGAGCTTCTTTTGCTCAAGGCTAGCACTCTACCACCGGAGCCACAGAACCACTTCCAGCTTTTTCTGTTTATGTGGTACTAAGGAATAGAACCCACATCTTCATGCATGCTAGGCAAGCACTCTACCACTGAGCCATCTTCCCAGCCCCTAGTAAAACATTTTTGACTTAATGACTCCAGAGAATTCATCTTTATTCTTAAAATCTTGATTCAGAGTAGTTCTAACCCTGCAAATATTCCCCAATCTTCCTCTGCCTTCATATACTTCTCAGCCAGAATTATGGATCCTGCCTATCCTTTTCTCTCTCCCTATCTTTCTCTCTCTCTTCCAGTATAGGGGCTTGAAGTCACAGCTTCATGTTCTCACTTGGCTTTTTTACTCAAGGCTGGCAACCTACCACTTGAGCCACATCTCCAACTCCAGCTTTTTGCTGGTTAACTGAACATAAGACTTTCTCAGATTTATCTGTCCAGGCTTTGAACCTTGATCCTCAAATCTCAGCCTCCAAAGTAGCTAGGATTATATTACAGGTGTGAGCCACCAGCACCCATCTTGGCTTTGTTTCTTATTGTTAATACATATTGTTAAGAAAATGGAGGAGAAAGGAAGGAAACAGGCCAGACTTGATCTTCAACAGGCTAGGACTGTTTATTGAGATAGGGTAGTAAGGGGCACAGCCTTCCCGCAGGTTTGGAGTCTGTGCAGAGGTTAATGAAAAAGCCATTAATTCTAGGGAAGTGGAGGACTTTTTGGTTGAACCCACAATGGGATGTTTACCTCCAGGCTTAGGTGGACTGCCCTGCCTATGTCACAGTTGCACATATCTTTGATGGCTTGCCTGTCTGAACCTGGGAAAAAAAGGTTGGGCGTTTGGGCAGGGAACTGGTGGCTCATGCCCGTAACCCTAGCTACTCTGGAGGCTGAGATCTGAGGATTGCAATTCAAAGCCAGCTTGGGCAGGAAAGTCCATGAGACCGTTATCTCCAATTAACCACCAGAAAACCAGAAGTGGCACTGTGGATCTAGTGGTAGAGTACTTGCCTTGAGCTGAAGAGCTGAGGGATAGCACCCAGGCCCAGAGTTCAAGCCCCATGACCAAAAAAAAAAAAAGGAGTGTGTTAATCTTTCATATTCCATCTTTGGATACCTAAAACAATTGGACCAAGAAGAGAGAGGCAAATCCTTCACATATAACTCACCCTAGGGGTTATTGTTGCTTGTATATTGTATCTGTGTCTAAACCATATGATCACGAGACAGTATGTCTTTCTCTACTGATGCCAATGTTCATGATTTGTCCTAGACTCATAGTGAATTCTCGCCACCTTGAATGGCCAGAAAAGCACAGGGGATAGTCACCAACACAGGAATTTGAGTTGATATAGTTTGGGCTTCTAATTTATAAATTAGAACTGAGCTTAATTCAGAAATCTTTATGCCAAGAAGTGTCAAGGACAAAGCTGATTTTGAAGAATGAATGCAAGGGATATTTCTATTGAGTATCTGAACTTTCTTTTAACACCATGTTCTCATCCCAAAGAGTGTATTCTCCTAGTGACAAAGATTAGAAATGCTGGGAAGCTGTCAGGCATCAGAAACCATTTCCCTCAGGCAATAATGATTTGAATTTCCTACCATCTTGGCCTGTGGTTCCTGAGGCAGAATTAATGTCCATTTTTTTCAGTGCATGATAATGATCAGTTGTTTAGAATTAACAAGGTAAGGTCCTATGTGGCCAAGGAAATTAAAGCCATGACTTCGTTAGTCTGTGGTACTGGTATACAAATCAGTTTTTATTATCAAATGTGTAGGAGTTTTAAAGGGCCCCTTGGGAAAGTGGGAAAGTGGTAAGAGAATGAGTTGGAAAGCAGAATGTGCTGATTGGGCTATTTATACTCTACAAGGGAAGGGGGGTGTGCATGTAGAGAGAAAAAAACAGAGGACAGAAGGTAGTAGGGTAATGGTAGGGTGAGTGATTTGCTATTATTTGATTATGTGTTTATCCTTTGACCAACAATAGCACATAGAAATCTGGATAGCTTTCTATCCATTGAAAATTGGCACTTAGGAGATTGGTGCTATGTAGATATAGAAATCACCTGTAGAGGGCTGGGAAATTGGCTCAGTGGTAGAGCGCTTGCCTTACATGCATGAGGCCCTGGGTTCGATTCCTCAGCACCACATA
>NW_012267330.1:2743266-2788213 GCF_000151885.1 Dipodomys ordii
GAAGAAGTTTCTTTCTCATGACTGCTGAGAAGCAAAGAGAGGGAAAGAGGAAAAGGTCAGAGTCCCAAACTCCCTTTCAAAGCCCACCCCTCTGTGACACTATGAGGTTTCACCACATTCCATGGTGTTATAACTAAGGAACAAACCTTCAATACATGAGCCCCCGGGGAACACATCTTCAAACTAGAGCAGAGATTTATCCATGTGACTTATATTTCTAGTTTGTATCTCTTAATGGTTCCTCAAAGCAAGCATTATCTTACTGTGATAGCTGAGGTTTCTGAGAGCCTTAGTGAGGGTTCATGATTCATTGAAACCCTCCTGGCCTATGAAAGCAAACCCTGGATTTAAACCCAGATCCATACAATTCTAGAGTCCACATTCTCTGCAGTGCCAGCCAAGGTGGCACTGGCCAAGGGAGGCTGTGTACCTCCCAACCTTTACCAGTTAAGGGAGGTGAGGACAGAAGTGAGGACTCCATAGAAAAGGCCTCTTGGCTTTGTGAAGAGGTATCCCCTCCTTCCTGTTCCTCCATGACTTATGTTAAGGCTTGCTGTGAACCTATCAGAGCTGGGAGAGCTCCTACCACACAAAGTACAGAGCTTCTCTCCCAGTGTGTGCAGAAAGACTGCTATGAATGTGTGCATACATCCTAGTTATGTTGTATGGTAAATTATTATTCTAGAAGGAGGCTTTCCAGAGAAATAATTGAGTGAATCATAGTGGTCAGGGCATACCTCCTAAGCTAGGCAAAGAACAAGGCATATGCTACTAAGCACTGAGCTGTGTTTTCTTTGTAATTAAAATGAAAGTAAGCAGCCCAGCAGACCACACAGACACAGGCACGTAGAGCAAAGGGAGTTTATTGCCAGCAGGGCTGACAAGGCCAATCCTCTCACGGGAGAGGGAGAATTGGAGCCTGCCTTTTTCAGGGGCATCCTTATACAGCCACTGGACTAGAGGCAGGAGGTATTGCGCATGCGCAGCTGATCACTGACCCAGTGCTGTAGGCAGGGCAGAGTTGAGGTCTGGGTAGGGAGCATTCCACTGATGCAGCTGGGGCTAGAGACACATGCTAGGCTAGGAGACTGCCAAGCCCCAAACGGAAGAGGACATACTAACAGTCAGAAACACTTAAAGAGCGTAGTGCATTCACTGTCTGCTGCCACAAAATAACTTAGTGACAAAGAACTTCAAAACATTTATTACCTTCTGTGAGTTAGGAATCCAAGCACGGCTTTGCTGGGTGCTCTGGCTCAAGATCTCTCTGAGGGCTGCAAGGATGCTAACATTTGGAACTGTAGTGTCCTCACAAGGCTTGGCTGTGGAATATCTGCTTATATGGTTACTTGCATGGCTGCTGCTAAGCCTCGGGTTCTTAGTTGCTATCTTCTGCCATGCAGAGCTATCCATAGAACGTTCACAACTCAGTGGCTGACTTCTCTCAAAGTGAGCAAGGAAGACACAAGAGCAAGAGAATGGCCCCAAAGCCAGGGACAACTTCATCCTCAAAGTAGCAACTCATTACTTTTGTTGTATCTAATTATATTAGAAGTGGGTCACCTAGTCTGGCCTACACTTTAGGGCAGGGAGCATCAGACTCATGGGTCATCTTAGAGGCTGCCTCACACAAGGTATAATTCCCATAACACTAAATACATGATTAGTCAATTAGAGATTTGAAAAAAAAATTCTATCCCTCTAGAAACATTCCTGGTGACTCTGTCCCACCAATTCACCCCATTTCCAACCTCACTACTCCCTCACCCGCAACTACACACACTGCCAACCACTTTGTTTTTAAATAATTTTTTATTGAGATTAAGTGATTACATAAATTTCATAGTATGGTGAGATAGTGATATTTAAAGTCAGGAACACATTTTAACCTTCACCAGGCAAATTGTCATTATCATGGTCTATAATGTTTGTGAATTCTATGAACATTGACAATACAACTACTTCTTCCACATTGGGTGATATGTACCTTTTGCTTAGTGTAAGCTGTTCCCTCTTTCCCTCTCATTCCCTTCCTCCCATCTCTGCCTTTGAGTTGCTTAGTTCATCTTCATCAATGTCCAGCCCAGCTGATAGGCCCCTCTCTTGTATATTTTCCTGTTTCCTTCCTCCTAGCTTCACACACACACATACCATATATGTGGTCAAGAATATGGAGTCATTTAGAAAGGATATGACAATTGAGTGGAGGTCTTTTGTTTCTTGAGTCCTGTTTACTTTGTCATATCTCCTTGCCAATGACTTTTGTATTTCTAGTATCATACATTAGTTTTACCTATTTGTGAACTTCATAAACATGGAATAATTGGGTTTGATTTTGAATTCTTATTCTTTCTACCATGCTGAAAGCTGTAGACATAAATAAAGACCACCTAAATGAGTACACATTAAGGGCTGTTTATTCAGAGTTTGCTATTTCAAGATTATCAGCCATTTCCTTCTGAGTCTAGCTGAGACTCAAAGATAGACAGCATAGAAGGAAGGCTTTAGAGAAAGAAGAGGGAAGGTTTGTGTCTCCCCGATTTGTTAACAGAAGCATGGAAGAGATGAGCTAACTTGAAACAGGGCATCCCAAGTAATTGGTTAGGGGTCAGTCTGTCAGACTGTCTTTATCTCCATGACCCTGAGTTGAAAGTAAAGATGAAATTAGGGAAGCTGTTAGTTATTGATCAAATTCTGTATATTTTGGGCCAGTTTCTACAGAGATGGTGATTGCTACAGATTGTCTATCAGAATTCTCTTTTAACATAGGATCTAGCTATTGTTTCTTTGTATGTGTTATTATTTTTTGTATTGTTTCTCAGTATGTGAGGAGAGAGATCCAGAGTGATTGTCCTACTTATAAATCAGTAGTATGGGAGAAACATCAAGAAGGCTTTCTTTAAGACAGAACTAAGTTTATTGACTATCAAATGTACTACAGAAAAAAAAAAAAGCAAGGTGCCAGTGGCTCATGTGCATTAATTCTAGCTACTCAGGAGGCTGAAACTCAGAGGATCATAGTTTGAAGCCAGCCTGGACAGAAAAGTATACAAGACTCCATTTCCAAAATAGCCAGCAAAAACCTGGACTGAAGGCATGGCTCAAGTAGTAGAGCACCAGCCAGGCAAGCAAGCCAAACAAATGAGATATCCTGAGTTCAAACTCCAATACCAGAAAAAGAAAAAAAAATCTAACAAGATGAAACAAACATGGCCAAGCATGAGGAGACAAAAAAAAAAACCAAAACCCACAACTTACAGAGCTTGAAATAAAAATCCCTGGAATCCAACACTACCTATTTTGAGGCATCTAGAGACTAAAGGATGAGTAGGTAGGTAGGTAGGTAGGTAGGTAGGTAGGTAGGTAGGTAGAAATCACCTTCTTCATTTAGAGGGGACATCATTTGTGGGTTAAAGTGGTTATTTGAGCTTTTGTCTAGAGAGACTGGGATGGAGACTATTACTGGACCTGAGAATCCAACCAGAGCTAGTGATTCTATTGCATCTTGGATGTCCATTGGTCTGCATTTTGAACAGTCATTGTATCTTCTGAGGGTGGACTCTGGGGATGACTTGACAAAGGGAGGCAGAGGACTCCGTGATACTTGTTTTCAGGGAAGTCAAGGCACAGAAACCAAGGGGGAGTAGATAGCAGAAGAAATGTCAAATGCTCCCTTTCAAGACAAGAAGCCAGCTGTGGGGAGAAGGACCACTGAGTCCTACTCCTCATTCCTCTATCAATATAAATGCCACAGAAACTTCAAAAATTTTGACAGACTCACAAGAAGCTATTTTGCTTAGGTGATATTGACCTGGTGTGTCACAGAAGATACCTCAATCTTTCCAGCTGTTTCATCTAAATATTTATTTTCTCAGGTTGCCTGTGCTTCCTTCAGGCTTTCCTTTAGAATTGTGTGTGTGTGTGTGTGTGTGTGTATGTGTTTTCAAAATCTGCTTGGAATTTCACCTATAGTTTCATTTTCTTTCATTGGCCTTCCAAGAAAGACTGTGGCTCATAAATTTGTCCTGAAAAACATAGAGATTGAATTTGAAGCCAACTTTTTCATAGAGATTTAATTTGTTTAATTTTGTATAGATTGCCCACTGCAATATTTGTTCGTGATTTAAAAATCCAAACACGGGGGCTGGGAAGGTGGCTCAGTGGTAGAGCGCTTGCCTTGCATGCACGAGGCCCTGGGTTTGATTCCTCAGCACTCCATAAGTAAAAAAGAAAAAAGCCAGAAGTGGTGCTGTGGCTCAAGTGGTAGAGCACTAGCCTTGAGCTGAAGAGCTGAGGGACGGCACCCAGGCCCAGAGTTCAGGCCCCAAGACCAGACCCCCCAAAAAAAATCCAAACACGGTATTATTATGTGTGTGTATAAGCTTGTGTCTTTAGTGTTTGTTTTAGCGAACTATACTTGGAATTCTTGTCTGCTGCTGTCTCTTGTAACACTCAGCCTCTGGCTTTGGGCAGCACCCATGTAGTGAATATTATGGAATAGTGACATAGTGTGCGAGTTATTGAATGACATAATGTGTACTGACATAGTGTGTTATTGAATATTGACATGGCAGACTATTGAATAGGAATATATTGGATGTATGTGTGCTCTGAAATAATATGAAATGTTAAGCTGTAAAATTAGGAGTTATGAATTAGATGTTATAACTATGGAAGAGTTAGATAAGGTCACACCCAGGGAGCCTACAGAGCCATCACTAAGACAACCAGCCCACCAGATAACCAGACCCAGCCAGAGGCACGTCAGCTCTGCCCCCATCATTTGCCAGATGTGACCAGATGCAAAGCTACCATCCAGGCAACCCTGATAATCAGACATGGCCAGAAATGAAAGGCCCAGCCTAAAACATATAAGAACCCAGGGCAGCAGAGACCCAGCGAGAAGGCCTCCCAGAGCAAAGTGACTCCAAGGCCTCCCAGAGCGAGGTGACTCCACCCTGGACCGACTCTCCATTGGAGCGGCCCCAGCAAGCCGGCTGCTTCTCCCTGCAGCGACTCCAGCATCCCAGAGGACACCCTGGGAAGACTCCCCTCGACCTCCGGACCGTGTGACACGCCACGTGGGCCCCCTGGCTGTGTGGCATGAGAGTTAGTCATTGGTGTGGATTGCATTTGAAGTATTTAAATAAATTAATTAAAACGTATTAAGTCTAATCGTGTTGCCATACATATGCCAACTCAGCCCAGCCCAGCTCTGCTGCACTGAGAAAACAGAAGCCCAGGTCCACACCACTGTCTTCTCTCTCAACACCTTAGACTTAGCTCCATCTTCTCCTTTTCTTTCATTTCTCCCATCCTCCCCTGCTTTCACTTTTTCCTCCCTCCTCATTCCTTTCATGCTCTTCCCGATTTTATTCCTCTTTTCTTTTTTTCCATCTTTTCCTCCTTCCCTTTGTAAATATTTTAATTTTTTGTTGGTCATCGGGCTTTAACTCAGGTTCTAGGCACTGTCCCTGAGCTTTTTCGCTCAAGGCTAGCACTCTACCACTTTGAGCCACAGCACTACTTCCGGTTTTCTGGGGGTTAATTGGAGATAAGAGTCTCATGGACTTTCTTGTCTGGGCTGGCTTTGAACCATGATCCTCCAATCTCAGCCTCCTGAGTAGCTAGGATTTCAGGCGTGAGCCACTGGCACCCAGCTTTCTTGTAAATATTTTTAAGTATGGTGTACTAGGCATCATGACAGGTAACAAGAAGATTAACAAACAAACAGGAAGTGTATTTGGTAGTAAAGAAATGAAGCAAATACAACAGAAGATTCAGAACTAAACATATGCTGAGGTTTTGGGTGGGAGAGAAGGCCTCACAGATGGTATTCCATTTAGTCTGAGATTTGATGAATGCTTAAGAGTTTGTAAGCGGATGATTGAATGAGGAAAAGATGGTTACCACAGAGAAGTAATTCCATGTGAAAAGGCACAGTGAGCTGAGAAAACTTGGTGTTTTGTCAGGAAGGAATGCCTATAGAGACTTCATGATTCAGTACAAAGTGCTAAATGGGTGACAGGAAGTGGCATTCAAGGATTAGTCCTATTGTGGAATTTCTATAGTCTGAAAAACAGTTTCAATTATTATTGTATGAATAATAAAAGCTGCTTAAGGATTTTTTGGTGATGAAATGACAGGAATCAATTTTGCCTGCTGGGAATCTGATTTTATCAACAGCAGCAAGGAAGGGATGAACAAGGGCTAGACAATGAGCAGGGGAACGTGTAGGAGGCCAAGCAGCACTCCAGAAAGGACAGGAGAGCTTAAGTTATGGTTGTGAGAGCAGGGAAAGTGGGAAAGGACACATGAAATACCCGATAAGGCAAGAGCACCAGGCTTGAATATAGAAATATGAATGTAGAATATAGAATATGAAATGTAGCATTACATACTAAACAGAAAAATGTTGGGGAAGGATGGGGAGCGAATTCAGTACTAAAAACTCCTAAGCTTGAGGAACCATAGCTCAGAAATCCATCTTCTTTGTAGCTAAAGTGTTCATTCTCATGCACATATCTGATTCGATTACTCAAAAATGTTCCTTGAGTCCCTCACCCAGACCTACCCTGCCAACACTTCCTACTGTGGGCATCTGCTTCCAATCCACTTGGAATTCATCCTTCTCAAACAAACCAGTGTACTGCCAGCCCCTCCCCACCCCCACCCCCGTTGTGTCTTTATTCTTTATTACATTCTAATGCCCAAACACTTTCAGCCTCCTATGTCACTGCTGAAAGATGCTCCTTCCTTTAGGACTGAGCACAAATGTGTCTATGAACGCTCTCTAACCACACCCCCAGTCTTGCACTAAACTGTTTCCTGCAGCTGATTTTTATACATTTATATGAACACCCAACTTATCTTACTCGTAGTCTATATTTCTTTTGTCCTGTGTCCTTGGCATACATCTTACAATAGCCTCTGCTTATTCTTTGCAGCACTTGCCTAATTATAATTAGATAATGTTTTGGAATTAGTTGTTTTCAGTCTCTATTTATTTTGACTTCTTTATCTAATTAATGTCTTCTATATTCCAAATACCTAACATATGATGATAATCTATGGTAGTTTCCTTTTTTCCTTTTTAATTAGCTTATATTAGTTATACAGGTGAAATTTCATTGTTACATTTACATATATTTATAACATATTCTAATCAATCTCACTTTCTTTTGCTCTCCCTTCTCTTCTTCCCCTCGTCTCAAAGCAAATTCAACAGAATACATTATTTTATTTTCATACTTGCAAATCATCTATTTTGGTGATGTTCATTCTCTTTCATCTTCCTTGTTATGCCTATCTCCTCCCCCTAGTCCCCAAACTTCAACAGAGCCCGTACACTGGCGTTCTGTATGCTATTTCATATATACTTGAAATGTATATCAAAATCATTCTGTCTTTTTCTTTCCCCCCTTCCCTTTTTCCTTCTAAGAAGATCACTAGGAGGAGAACTTAAGTTAGGCTCATGTTCTGTGCTTATTCATAAATAAATAAATATATATATACACACATACATATACATGTATGTATACCCAATTTTAAAACTAGATATAGATATATGCATGAATAGGTATTTTTAGGTCTAGCTTTTACATATAGTGTATGTCTAGCTTTTACATATAGTGAATACAGGTAATAGTTTATTCTTTTAGTTTGGCTTGCTCAAAATGATGTCTTTGAATTGCATTCATTTTCCTGTGAGTGATATGATTTCTTTATTGCTGTGAAATACTCACATATAGGTACTCCTTTACCTATTCGTATTTTTTTCTGTACAACTTTCTTATAGGAGAACAAACTGTTAGTTCTCTTCCTTGCTTCTCTCTGTCTACTAGACTTATTAAAGGAGACAATAACCAGCAGAAATGATAGAATACCATCCCAGTCCCTGCCAGTGAAAATGATTTTATTGATTATGTGGTCAGTGCATGAATGGCTACATCTTTGAGATGTATTTGCCCAGATTATGCCATGGCTACCTACTCCATAACTCTTAGCAGAGCTTGATGAAGAAAGATCTGTCTCATGAGAAGCTGAAGTCTTTCTATTTTGAATTCCTTTGACATAGTCTACTGTATTAAATATTAGGAGATATTAACCTTGAATCATCAGCAACATCACTTGGGAGGGTATTCAACATTATGACAAAATTTCATTATACATGTAGTGTTCTCTTTAAAAAATAAAATAAAAAGAGTCCTTAAACTAGCAATCCATCTGAATGAAGTCTGTTTTAATAAAGTAGGTTTGGGGTGGATCCCAGAACATGTGGTTTTCAAAAGAACTATAATAGGTTTAGCAAGTCACTCCTAAAGAGCAGAGTAGGAAAAGGGGAAAACAGAAACCTGCTAATCTGCCTTAGTCAAGTGATGGAAGCTGACATTGTTAGTGATGTTATCTTGTGTCCTGCACCCTCTAGTTTGATGTACTTAGAAAGGTGCTCTGTGCTATTCTTTCTGAAACCCGGACTCCAGAATAATCATAAGAAAACCAGCATCAATCCCAAATTGGAGAACATTGTTCAGGATACCCAAACATTATACCTCAGGACTGCTAAGCTGACAGGAAAGCATATCAGACCAGATGGAAATGTGACCATTCAATGGAATGTTATAATCTAGATTGAATACTGAAGGAGAAAGAGGAAATACCAGATTTCACCTGTAAAAACTGATGAAATCTACATAAAACTTGGAGTGTTGGTTACAGTAATGTGTGAATGTAAGTTTCTTAGCCTTGATAAATGCCCCATCAAATTGTTTCATTTTAACAATGAGAAAATTTGAAGGAGGGTTTATGGATTTGCTATCTTTGTAATTATTCTGAAAATCTAAAATTACCCTAAATAAGAAGTTGATTTTTCCTCCAAAAGTTTCTCCCAAAAGCCATATGCCAGTGTCTCATGCCTGCAATCTGGCTCATGTCATCTGGCTACTCAGGAGATTGAGGTCTGAGGATTGCAGTTCAAAGCCAGTCTGAGCAGGAAAGTCTACGAGCTTCTTGTCTCTAATGAACCATCAAAAAGCCAGAAGTAGAGCTGTGGCTCAAGTAATAGAGTGCTAGGATTCAGCTTAAAGGCTTAGGGATGGCTCCCAGGCTCTGACATACAAAAGTTTCTGCCATGCAACCTCTAACAAGAGCAAAAGTTCTATTATCCCTCCAAATTTGAGGACTAAAGGAACATCACAGCCAGATTGAGCTCAAAGAGATCTGGGAACTAGTCATGATAAGATTTGGAGCTGGACATTTAAGACCTCAAAATCTCTATTCTCCCATATGGCACAGGGAAATAATAGATGCCTAGACTTAAGAAAAATAAAAATACTTGGAATAGCATAAAGTATTCAAGCTACTGTCTAAAATACAGTAAATTATCAATTAATTTTAGCACTCATTTTTATTATTCACTATCCCCTGAAGTTCCAAAGAGTAAATAAAATCCATTTTATATAATCCAGCTAATTTTGATGTTATAGAGAGACTCAAAGTGTAGTGCCCAAGTTGCAGGACCCCCACTAAGAAGACCACCGAGAGTCAGACGTTCCGAAATGCAAAAGCAAGGCTTTATTTAGATGGGCTGCAGCTCGGGCCTCGTCCTATACTCAGACACAGCAGAGCCTAGGAGGAGAGCCCTGAGCTAAACATTTACAGGGCTTATAAAGGCAAACAACTAGGTGTTTGGATTACTACCACGTGTTGCTCTGCTAGCTGAGATAATTGGTGGTCTAGGTTTGCTCACAGGATTTGCTTATCTTAGGTTTAACCTTTCAGTTTAAACAAGCAACAAATGGTCACTGCCTCAAAAATGGAGTTAACCCTTCACAAAGGACTTAAGCAGGAAGAACAACGGATTTTAAAATAATCTATATAGATGACATGAGATAACATAATATACCTAGCATGGTATAGGAAAACATAAAGTACTCCATGAATATGTGTTAGATCTGCAAATGTAAATTCTGGTTCTAACCAGAAGGTTTGACCCTGAAATAGGCCTAATTTACAAAACAAAGCCCAGTCAAGGGATGAAATGTTTTATCATCTCCCCTGTCTTAAGTAGCAGCAGTATTTCATCTGGCAGAGTGCTGGTTGCCCCCAACCATTCCCAGCCCCAACTTCTTGACTCTACATCCTGAGAAACTTCAGTCCTTCCAGGCTAACTAAAGCCACACCTCTTTCATGAAGCCTGTTCCTCCCATCTTCGGGGTCCTTAGACACTACGATTTCAGGAAAGAAATTAAAATAAAGCATTAAAATAGCTGTGTGCTGGTGGCTTATACCTGTAACCCTAGCTACTCATGAGGCTGAGATCTGAGGATTGTGGTTCAAAGACAGTGCAGGCAGAAAAGTCCTTGAGGTTTTTATTTCCAAAAAACTACCAAAAAGCCAGAAGTGAAGCTGTGGCTCAAGTGGCAGAACACTAGCCTTGAGCAAAAAAAGCTCAATGACAGCACTCAAGTGGCTCTGAGTTCAAGCCCCAGAAATGGTACACACACACACACACACACACACACACAAACACAAGTTAAAACAGTAAGAGTTATAATCGTTAATTTGTTACAAGTGAAAACAAAGAATTATAATGGGATGAGCAACCAGTAAT
This sequence comes from Dipodomys ordii, assembly GCF_000151885.1. NCBI lineage: Eukaryota > Metazoa > Chordata > Mammalia > Rodentia > Heteromyidae > Dipodomys > Dipodomys ordii. The sequence goes on from NW_012267330.1 coordinate 2,753,879, forward strand.
GGGAGTCAAGCACAGAGATGATGATATTCAGGTGTCTGGTTGTGGTTTCAAGGCAGGAGTTTCCAAACTTGATTTTTTTTTTTGTTGGTCATGGGACTTGAACTCAGGGCCTGAGCACCATCTGTGAGCTCTTTTTGCTCAAGGTTAGAGCTCTACCAGTTTGGGCCACAGCACTACTTTCAGTTTTCTGGTGGCTAATTGGAGTTAAGAGTCCTACAGATGTTCCTGCCCAGGCTGACTTAGGACCATGATCCTTAGATCTCAGCCTCCTGAGATGCTAGGATTAAAGGCGTGAGCCACCAGTGCCCAGTTTGATTTCTTATAAGAACCAACTGGGAAGCTCCTCAAATTCCTAGCAAATAAACTCAGACCCATTAAGAGAGACCCACTAAATCAGAATATTTGGGGACAAGGGTCTGGCATCAATATTTTTGGAAATCCTCCCTTAGCATCTTCTATGTACAGCCAAGGTTAAAAATCATTGCTCTAAAGACGTCCCTGGCTAGTTACTCAACACAATAAAATAAGGCATCCTGAGCATCATTCAGAATAGCTGACTCCTGTCTTCCAGGATAGCTTCAACTACGGTTCCCCATGCACCTGACTATATTCCCAAGTAGCTCATGATTTTTGTTCACCTGGACAGAGCTGATTTTACCCTGAATTCCTGGCAGGATATCTCAGGCTGAACCTGACTCTCATCCCTGGTACTGTACCAATCTTATATGCTATTTCAAAGGCAGTGTTTGAGATGAAACATAAGGAGTGCCTACAATGATCTAGAAAACAGCATGTGTCTTGTAACTGGTAGATATTGTTGGATCTGTGAGACCTTAGCATTAGGATTGCCACACCAGAGCTTCTGTCATGTGACTCAAATGACCTACACTCAGAACCCTCAAAGTTATCATGTGCTTAGTGATTGCCTTTTCTCCGGGAAACTAATTTCGATCTCTGCTCAGGAAATGAAGTTTTGACCAGTGAGTTTCTAAGTCCAGTTTTCATAAGACTGTTATATCAATACAGCCTACCAGAAAATAATGATATCTGTGTTCCTCAGCCCTGAAAGTAACTTTAGGGCTCACATCAGCCATATCAGCCATCAGCATACCTAATGTCATGGCTAGCTTACTTTATGAAGGACACAAATGACAAGGTTGGCCTTCACTCTCTTGGTCCTGCTTAGCACCTCTGAAAGATTGGAAGGACCAGCAGCTTGTTCTGACCCTTGGCAGGAAAGAGACCTGTTTTCTACTTTGTCCTTAAAGAAACAACAGCTTTCAGATGTTAAAGTATTGCCAATGAAGAGAGAATGAAAATTTCCCAAATCCTGGCTTAGTTCAGTCTTTTCTGTTATAAAGAATGAATGGTTTTCAGACAAAAAAAAAGAAAGAAAGAAGGAAAGAAAGAAAGGGTCAATTTAGCCAGAGGATATAGAAATCCAGGAAATAAAAGATGACAAGGTATTTCAAAATCGGTCTACATGACCTTGAGCCTTCTCCTGATAGAGTATGTCTTTTTGTGCAGGGAGAAGTTCCAGAAGAAATTCTGAGACCTTTGCAAGTACCTCAGGGAAACCATATAGAAGTTTAAGACAAGCAAGAGGCCTCTGCAGTTCTATCTACTTTATTTAAGGTTTTTCTATCTACTATAAGTTAAGTCCTGTAGTTTTGGCATAGGTTAGCTTTCCCGTTGGCCCAGTCTAGTGTGTGTGTGTGGCATGGCCTGGAAGCCTTTTATACTAATATTCAGAGACCCAAATTCATTTCAACTGTGACTTCACACTCCTCATGGTGCCGATAATTTTTCCATTCATTGGTAGCTCAGTCATAGAGGCCTAGCCTGCCTGAAAGAATAAGAGGAATATGATGTAGTTAGATGCCCAGCTAAATAAGACAAAGTAGTATCTTATATGATAAAGCATCAAGTCACAAATACAGAGCTAGTTAACATAAGAACATTTCAATGTAAGTGAAATATTTACTCTTTTTTTTTTGGTGCGAGGAGTGGGGGGGAGTTGCTAGTCTTGGGGCTTGAACTCAAAGCTGGGTGCTGTCCCTGGGCTTTTGTTGCTCAAGGCTAGTGTTAGGAAAGAGAAGGAGTGTAACCCAAGGCTCTATGAGAGGTGGCCAGGAGGCCGGTGGCCCTTTGGCAGAGAATACCCAGTTACTCCTGATGTTTTTCCTCTCCCATGTTTCAGCACCAAATGTTAAGAAAATGGAGGAGAAAGAACAGGCCAGACTAGATCTCAACAGGCGAGGACTGTTTACTGAGGTGCAGCAGGGAGGCACACCAACATTCCCGAGGGATGGGAGGCTGTGCAAGGAGATGGGGTTGGAGCTAGGCTTTAGGATCTAAGCAAGGAGACAGAGAATGTGGAAACCTATAGGGCTGCGGGAGGTTTCAGTTAGGCACACAAGGGAATGTGTATGCGGGGCTTAGGTTGGATTGCTCTGCCTGTGTCAAGCAAGTCCGTGCATACCTGGGGTTTTGCCTGACATCCGTTTGCACCTGGGATAATAGGATGGGGAGGGGTCAATCCTTCAGCTAGCACTCTACCACTTTAGCCACAACTCCACTTCCAACTTTCTGCTGATTAATTGGAGATAAGAGTATCATATGCCTTCCTGCCCAGGCTGATTTCAAACTGCAAACCTCAGATCTCAGTCTCCTGAGCCACTGGTAGCCAATTATTCACATTGGTTAAGTTGATTTGTAAATCTACCTCAAGCTGGTTAAGAAAGTCTTTGAATATTTTGTTCAGTTTAAGGGGCCACATTTTAATAGAGACATTGAATTATTGGAGGACATCTAAAAAGGGGTGCTATGGTCTTAATGTGTATCCCAAATTCATAAGGTAGAATCTAATTCCTAATGTGATAATTTGGAGTTAAGACTTGTGGGAAGTGATCAGGTCCTGAGGGATCTTAACCTGAATTAGTGTCCTTATAACGTGATCTCAGAGAGCTAGCCATCCCCGTCGTTCCATCAAGAAAGCTTCACCTTCATCTTGTGAAGTCAATAAAACAAACTGACAACAGCCAGATTCATCAAAAGAAGTTACTCAATATCTCAGTGAGTTAAAATGTTTATAGAAGCCGGGTGCTGGTGGCTCACGCCTGTAATCCTAGCTACTCAGGAGGCTGAGATCTGAGGATCGCGTTTCAAAGCCAGCCCAGGCGGGAGAGACCGTGAGACTCCTATCTCCAATAAACCACCAGAAAACTGGAAGTGGCGCTATAGCTCAAGTGGTAGAGCGCTGGCCTTGAGCTGAAGAGCTGAGGGACAGCGCCCAGGCCCAGAGTTCAAGCCCCACGACCGACCAAAAAAATAAAATAAAATAAAATAAATAAAATAAAATAAAATGTTTATAGACACCCTTCTTCACTGGTGAAAGGGAAGTGAGGAGGAAAGTAAGGAAGCACAGGCATTCATTAAGAGTAATAAATGGATCCAAAAGATTTTTAAAAATCACTTTTAAAACACATGGGTAGTAATATTCCTTTTTTTCCTTCCTGTGACATGAATGTAGCTGACGAACCTTCAGGGAGCTGACCAAAAGCAATTTGCATCATAAGGTAAATAAAAGAATATCAAGAGTAAATCTTTTTCCATTATCTATTGATCTCCAAGGGGTATTTATTGCAACACTGAGAATACCAGGTATTTATATCACTGTGAAAAAAAATGCCTACTGATGGCAAATTAAGATTAATTAGACTTTGCCAGAGAACCACGCAGACATCCAGGTACAGAGAAAAAGAAAGGTTTATTGCGGCGAAAGGGGGCTGACAAGACTCCTCCTCACAAGGGAGGATTGAGAAGAAGCACCGGCTATTGTCTGGGGTGACCTATATAACCTCGGGGGTTTAGGAGGGACTAGAAGGGGCTAGGAGGTGGAGATCCTGGTGGGGAAGTGTGGGCCAGAGGCTTCATCATGGTGGACTAGGATTTATGGCTGCTATCCAAATGGTAGATAAGGGTCCTGCAACTGCCCAGAGCTGAAGGTCTCTCTAAGGGGCTCTTGTTGCCTTATATGGTAGTAGCTGCCCCAGAGAAGTGCCATCCCAAGGTAAAGGGGGTTGGAAGTTGATTATTTACTGCTTTTACTGCTTAGGCCTTGTGTTGCCTAGGAAGAGAGCATGGAGAAGGGAAGGAGTGGACTAAGCTATGGGAAGGGACTCATTTTGCTAACACCTACAATCAATCAACTTCGAAGGAATTAAAAATTGCTTTTGACTCACAATTTCTGGAGTTTCAGTCTATGATTTTTTCACTCAGTGGCTTCTAGCCTGAGGTGGGACAAGAATAACACAGAAGAAAAAGCAGAGTAAAACAGAGAACTACTTACTTCATGGCAATGTAAGAGGTGGAGGATGGGAGGGAGCTTACTTTTATAACTGAGCCCTTTCCCTGATATCTGTTAAGCTATGAGTCTACAAATAGGTCAATCCATTCATGAGGTCAGAGATCTCATGGTCCAATCACCTGCCAATAGCTCCCACCTCTGAATACTGATGATTAGCTCCAGGTCTTCAACACATGAGCTGTTGTTGGCAGACATTTAGAATCAAAATCATTCCCTCCCCCACAGTATAATCCCTGCTTTCACTGTATTTGATGTTGGTATAATTGGTGGAGGGGAAGGGAAAAAACAAATTGCTTAAATAGGGATACAGGTAGACCCATTGCAACAATGAGATGTACAAGTCGTTATGTCAAAAAAAAAAGAACTTTACAACTTTGGTGGGGGCAGGGAGGATCAGGTGGAGGGGGGGAAGAGGGTATGGGAAGGGATAGGAAGGGGAAACAAAGGAGGAGGCAACAATGCTTGAGAAGAAATGTACTCATTATCTTGCCCATGTAATTGTAATCCCTCTGTACGGTATTTTCACAATTAAAAAAAAAAAGAATCCAAATCATAACGTCAGGGTGCCATATTTTGAAGTAAATTTTTTTGGGTTCTTTGAGCCTTTTCTACCATGTGCAGATACAGCAAAATAATAAAATAAAATTAAAAAAGTACCATCTACAAACAGGAAGTTGTAAGGTCAGCTCCTGGATGGCAAGCAGACTCCACCCTCCTCTCAGCAAAGTCTCCGCCCAGTACCTGCGTTACCTAGGCAACTGGCACACCTGGAAGAGGTCACATCTGCATCCGCTGAGGTCACATCTGAATTTGATGTGGCCACACATTTCTCTGCCCATACCCTAGATAAGGCCTAGCCCAGGCCCAGATGCTCTCTTTCCCAGCTCTTTCCCAGCTCTTTCCCAGGCCTTTTCCCTGCCACGTGGAGGGCTAACATGGCTTGGTGCCAACCAGAATGATGAATAAACCTACCCCTTATCTGAATACCACGTGTGTGGTGTGCTTCTTACTCAGCTACCTCTTTTTAAAAACCTAACAGAAGTGAGTCTTCATCCACACTGAACCTGCTGGCATCATAATCTTAGACTCTACCTCTAGAACTGTGAGAAATACCTTTCTAGAGTTTGTAAGTTACCAACTTTATGGCATTGTTATTAACCTGACTAAATTAAGCTGAGAAATCAGGATGGAGAAGAGACTTGCCAACATTCAAAGATTTCTGTAGGGAACTGCAATTGTGTGTACTGAGAAAAGATGCCAAAGAACATAACAGCCCACTTCAATTGTGTGAAAAGTAGTGCAGGAAAAAATATCTGAGGAAGATGTTCATTGCTTAAAGGACTCCATGTCCATCTATTCTAGGATGCAATCATCCTTCAGTTCTTTTACAACTCAGTGAGTTGTAGATAACCAACAGTTATGCAAAACAGTTGTTATACACATGCAAATTTTGCCCCATATTACAGTTCCATTGACTTTTCTCTGTAGAAAAAAATAGGCTTGCCTTCATTTGTGCATTGATTTAAATATTCCTGAGCAAAATGAATGTGAAAAAGACAGAAAATGCCAAGTGTTGATGTGGATATGATAGTACAGCAGCCTTCAGGGATATCTAGTGACTACACTGGGCAAAGCTTTCTGTAAAGCTAGACAGTTTCATTCCCAGTGTGTATCCAGTGGTGATACATGCATCTATTTCACTATGTGGCAACATGGCACATTCTAGAAAGCTGGAAACAGTACTATATAGAGTTGTCCCAAACTGAGCACTGCCTAAATACCCATCAGGAATAGAATAGACAAGTAAACTATAGTATAGATTACAGCAGTGAAAAAGAACAAACTATGACTACACACAGTATACACACAGTAATGTGGTTGGGTTTTAGGACTGTGATGAGCAAGAAGTCAGACACCAGGGGGTGCATGTGGCTTGAGAAGGTAGCAAACAGGCAAGTAACAACTGGACTGGCAAAAAAAATAATCCATGGAATAAGAGGGGGGGGGGACTTGTTTCTCCCTTTTTCATATAGACAACCTCTATAAATCCACCTACATGAGAAACTACAGGATTCCAGGGCAATTGAATATCAGAAGGTTATATGTGCAAACCAACCTAGAGATAAGAAAGGGTACACTAATTAATTGTCTTCCAGTACAAGAAAGGATTTATTTAAATGATGTTCACAGGCTAAATCATTGCTTAGAATGAATTTGCCTTAAAATAGTTTATCATTTGAAATAATTATTAAGACAAAGTAAATGAATGTAACTTGCTAGACACCTTTAATGTTCAGTCATACTTACATTATTTGTTATCATTTCATGCATTATTTCATTTAATACCAGAGGCATTAAAAAGAGTAAACAAGAGAAGAAAGGGAAGCGTGTTTAAAACACAGAAGCTGCTAAATAAACAATATAAAAAGTAGCACTATAAGTTAAGATACCAGGAATAGTGTCTACAATTAACTCTGGAGTCTAGAGTAGTATATACTGCCCTCATTATAGATAAGAAAACAGAATCTCAAGCCAGTCAGTGACTGGCCTCAAATCACTCAGCTCACAAGTACCACAGCTAGAATTTTAACTGATGTTTCCATAAGTATAAAGATTGTGTCAAAACAAGAATGAGAATTAGTGAGAGACTAAGCCAAGTCATTTACTGCAAGGAATTGGCTTACACAGGCCAATTCTCCAGGCTTGTGTAAGCAAGCTAGAGATGCATAGAGCAGGCAGGAAGGGTCAGCAGGAGCTCCCAGGCCCTGGCTGGTACTGTTGTACACAGGTAGAATTTTCTTCTTCAGAGAAGTATCAGCTGTGCTCACAAGGCCTTTCAACTGAAAAAGGCCTAACAATTTTTCTAAAATAAGCAATGGATTATGGATATTAGCCATATCTACAAAATGCCTTCCCAGCAATACCTACATTAGTATTTGATTAAATAAGTAGTACTCTAAACCAATCAAGTTGGTCCATCAAAAGACTATCACAAAGTTCTTTCCACTTTGCCTTCCACGTATAAATTTAGAGCAATTATCTTCAGGGGTGGAGAAACTTTTTTCTCCCAAGAGCCATTTGAATATTTGTAACATCATTTGAGAGTCATACAAGGTTATGGACACAGGTAGATGGCCTCAGGCAGCCAACAAGAAGTGTACAAGTAAAATGGACCTCTGTCCCAACAAGTACCAAATGGTTTTTCAGGCCTTATGCCATCTGAAGGCTGGCCATTTCCTTCCCCACCACTGCTAGGCCTTATCAACCTAGTTTCCATATTACAGAGGAGGGAAAATCATGCTCAGAATGGTGTATGGTGTAGCAGGTTTGTATATTAATGACAAGGTTGAAACAAAATGTTGGTCTCTCAGTCTTTAGCTCAAACCTCTTACAATAGCACCAAATGAAGGACCTACTGGGCAAGTATATATACTTTTTGTTTCAACCTAGGGGTAGGAGGCAGAGGATGATGCTAATATGTGTATAATAAATGTGTCTGGGATAGAGTCCGATGGCCAATCATATCTTGCATAGAGACAGGAAGGACCTGCTCTCTTGAGGGAAGTGCAGAAAATGTGAACAGTGTTGGTGTTGCCAGGTGGTCAGCAATCAGAAAGACATCACCAATAGAGAAAATGGTGAAGTGGAATTCCTCAAGCTTAGGAGAGAAAGAAGATTGAGTCAAGATGTACTTTCATGGGAGCACAGGCTGGCTTACAATGTGGTAGCCATTCCATGATTGGAAGTTCTGCTTTTCACAGGCTCAGTTACCTGAGATCAACCATGGTCTGAAAATAATAAGTGTAAAGCTCCAGAAACAAATACTTCATATGTATGTCATTGTGAGTAGCCTTATTAAACCAGTACTAGGCAGCTCTATCTCATCTGAGATGTGAATTGTCTACTACAAATAGATATAATACATCTACTATTTTCCACACCCCATTAGTCAACTAGTAGTCATTCATCACCAGACTGACTGTTACTGTAAATACTGTTACAGTATTTACTTAATGGCAGCAAAGGAGAAAAGTAGCAAAATGAGCAATTAGGGTATGCCCAAGAGAAGCCAAAAATGTTTTCTTTAAGTAAAAAAGTGAACCATATTTTAAGAGAAAGAAAAAGCACAATCAAATAACTTTCATAGTAGTGTATGATTATAGTTTTATGATTAGTTATTGTTGTATACCTACGCTATACATTAAACTTTATAATAGATATGTATGAGAGAGGGGGAGAACTAACTACAGGTTTTTTTTAGCTATCCACTGAAGGTCTTGGTTCTTATCCTGTGGATGAGGCAAACTGCTGTATAAGGAATAAGACTGGCTGTGCCCACATCCAGGAGCTCCTCTGCTCAGCTGGGCCCAAGTCTGTCTTGGTAACCACGACTTCACACTCACTCAATGAAATAGAGTTAAATAGACAGATACTTCATTTTCAGACATGGAGGAATTAAGTAGGCAACTCAGTCAGACTCCCCACATTCTGAAGCAAACCACCCCATTCTCTGTACTTGGAGAAAAGTTGAACATTTTCCCATCAGAGCAGGGCAGGGGTGTGTCCAAGAGATTTTCCTTTGCCCCAGGCTAGAGTGCTATTGTCTTTTTCTCAGGCTAGAGTGCTATGAGAACTGGAGGATTACTGTTAATTTTAATGAGACACAGTCACCTGGCAGAAAAGGCATTGTTAGGGATGGAGTGGGTGCTTTCTGTTTCTTACAAAGGAACGAAGGCAGTCCTGTGACTGCCAAATGTGCCAGGAATACTGAACAGATGTCTTCGCTATTCCTTCTGCATAGATGACTTTGGAGCAACAGGGCCTGGCACTCAGGATTCAGAAGCACATGCCCAGGAGTGGGGCAGCAGGTGAATGGGGTTCTATGCAGCTCTATGTGGCATAAAAAGATCACAACATTGGAATTCATTGCCCATGAGTGGTGGGACCACTCACCGACTGCAAGGAAAATAAAACAGTGTGCAGCCCTGCTTCCAAGGATCACTGTGAAGGTCATAACAGGTAATGCAAGGACAAGTATCTGACCTGCTCTTGGGAAATGTTTATGAAATGTCAAAAATGTATATTCTGTGCCTGTGGCACTCCACAGTTAAACGTAGATATATATTAAAGAACATTCATAAGAGTTGTTAGAAGTCTTATGTGAACTGATACCCTGATCCCCAGAGTAAATCCATTTCTTCAGCTAGGTATTGCCATAAAGTTCCTGTACATTTTCTGTCACACTAATTATGCTTTCTTAGAATTGCTGGAGAATTCTCATTGGATAACCAGGGCCAGGGCCATCATCCTGTTCTCATCGGATTCTGAGAGATAATAAGCTCCACACACAAGTGTGTAAGAGTAAGAACATTTGTAAAGCTCAGAGAAGCCAGCATCAAGTCCTGGTGGACTGAGACCCAGCAAGGTCTCCGATTAAAGCTGTGTGCCACGGCCATGTGGCTTGACCACATATGATCTAACAAGGAAGGGATGAAGAAAACCAGAGCTTCTTGTGAACAGGTTATAAATATGTGGAATATTGATGCCCTATGCCCATCAGGTAGAGCAGAGGGTAGATGGAATCACACTTTTCTTGCTTACAGCCAGAAGTAGTATCCAATATTTCTCTCAGTGTGCCAGGTAAATGTCTTTATGCATGACATAACATGGAGAAAAAGAATTTGAAAAGCTCCAGGTTAAGATATGGCCTCTAGCCTAAGGTACTATGAGGACTGACTTATAAAACATTGGGCAAGGACATCAAGGGAAGAAATAGCCTGAGAAGACTCAGCTGCTATCAAAATCAGCAGTGGAGAGAGGGTGCATAGGATCTTGTGTGGGGCCATGTCACGTCTATTTCCTCTCTTACTTTGCTCTGGTCTATATCATTTTCATTTTTTTCTGGTCTTGGATTGATTACGTGGCACTATCTCATTAATGGCAACCCATCATTGTAAATTGATACATACCCAGCCTGGAACTAGAACATCCACTAAGCTGCTAATACATTCATTGCACTGTTCAGTGGTATGTTCTTCCCAATCTCTCCTTTTCTAGATGTATCTCCTGCATGGTTAAGTGATTATAACTATAATTGTTCAAGGAACACAAAGTCAAGGGGTTTGCTGGATTAGAAGAAGGAAGATTTATTGGGCATAGTGAAATATGCCTCTGAATACCAGTCTGTGCTGTAAGGGGCAGAAGTCCAGTCAAGTATAGAGTCTGCCAGTGGTAGTCAGGGTAGGCTGTGGTAATAAGCAAAAGCTCCTTGGCTGACCATAGTAAACATTAATTTTTTGTCCAAGCAAAGTTGCTACAGGGTCATTTTCTCCCCAGAGAAAATATGTTCTATATGTTGGTTTATCATCCTGGATAAATCATGTTTTACATATCAAAAGATGCCTGTGTATGGGAGGTTATTGCACACAATAGGATACACTCTGAGTTAACCAAGAATCAGGGCTTTGGTCCCAAAGTAATCCATACCCATTATGTTCTCATTTTATTGGCCATATGTGGTCATACAACCATAATCAAAGAAGTACAACATGTTTACCTGAAGTTGAAGAGAATCAGCTATCAGTGATCATTTGCATTGCCTTCCATGCTACTATGGTTAGTGTACCAGGCCTTTAAGTAACAAATTTGAGTCAGACACTGCCTGAGTCCCACTTCTGCCACACTTATGGCTAAACTGCTGAATCTCAATTTATAGAAAATGGATTAAATTCCTGCTCTTTTTCTTGGACTCAAATGAGCTGATATACTCACAAGTGCTTTAAGAACTTAAGTATTAGCTATTAATTGTTTAAATTAATAGAAGCTACCAAGTATCAGAATTCCATGCCTATAATTGTAGCTATTTAAGAGGCAGATATCAAAGACAAGCCTACGCAGAGAAATGTCTTCAATTACTCTGCAGAAGAGCTGGACTGGAGACATGGCTCAAGTGGTAGAGCACCAGCTGTGATTGGAAAAGCTGAGCAAGAGCACAAGGCACTAAGATCAAGCTCCTATACCAACACACACACACACACACACACACACACACACACACACACACAATTATTAGAAGAAGGTCTTGTAAAATGTAATAGAAGAATGTGATAATGTTTCTAAACAAACAACCAATTACAAAAACGCTCTCAAGGGAAATGTTTCCAGGAGGTAAAATACAAAAGGAGATCCATTAAAAAAATGGATTCTTATTCCTTAACGCCGTATACAACTTTTTTGTTCCTTTTTCATTCATGAAATGTCGATTGACTCTTTGTATACATGTTTAAGGTTTAAGGGGCAACAAATAGCATTCCTCTTTTCTATCTGCATTTAGAACAAACTGAAAGTTAGAAAGAAATCAGACAGAGAGAGAGTGAACTATGATTGCAAGTAATAAAACTGATGTAGGAAAGTTAGCATGACATGGTGGATCTCTTCATCCTAAATCCTTCAATTAAATAGACACACTTCCTTAAGTCATTTCAGTGTGATGTGAGTGTGAGGAAAGAAATGTATGCAGAGTGCTATGGAAGCAGGGAGAAAGGAAATCACTTTTCAATGCTGTAGTGCTGTTGGAAAAATCAGCATATAGTAGGAAGCAGGTCTCTCGTCTATGATCATGCATGTTGTATATTACACAACTCCAGAGGATATTATAGTTTATGTGTTACCCCCTCCCCACATCAACCCATCCTCAATTTGTCAAGTTGAGTAAGGAATTGTACACAATTGTCCAGTATAGAAGGCGTGGATAATCTTTCAAGAAGGTTCCTTTTTTGTTGTTCATTATGGGGCTTGAACTCTGGGCCTGGGCGCTGTCCCTCAGCAATTCAGCTCAAGGCAAGAGCTCTACCACTTGAGCCACAGCACCACTTCTGGTTTTCTGGTGGTTTATTGGAGGTAAGGGTCTCACAGACTTTCATGCCCAGGCTGGCTTTGAACTGAGATCCTTAGATCTCAGCCTCCTGAGTGGCTAGGATTATAGGCATGAGCCACTGGCGCCCGGCAAGAGGATTCCTTTTAAAACTCTAATTGTGGTGCAAAGAGAACACTATCTCTCAAAATTTTCCAAGTAGCAGATGTGACACAAACTGCCTGAAACCTATCTCCAGATCAGAGCAAGGAATTGATTTTTATGAATTCTAATCAAAGCGGGGAGGGTTGAGAGCTACTGTTTGTGATGTTTTTAATGTGAATCCTACCACTCTCTGTGACTATGACAACTTTGAGAATTGTACTTTCCTGAAAGTGTGCCAGTCAACACCAGCCCACGTTTGGTTGTGTCCTCCAACCCTTTCATCTGACTTTGGCTCTAGAGGTCTGGGGAGGGGAAACAGCTGGCTTAGACTTTCTAAGTTTGTTCTTTTGATGGGTGAGCACTCCAGGTTTCTACCCCATGGGGAAAAAAGGTTGTTTCAGCCACAACCAATTCATTCTGCTGTTTCAGTGTCAAAATTAAAGGAAACATATTGGAAAAAAACAATCCCTTCATAGGATGATCTCCAAAACCCTTAGTAGCTCTGACATTCTCTCATTCCTGGACACACTTTTGGTTATAATGCAAGGTTTTCCTCACAACAACCAAGGGAACATGTGCAAGAATAATAAGGTTAAAAGAAATGACAAACTGGAAATAGAATGCGTATCTCAGTACAGAGGTCAAACAGGCAAGTTTGAAAAGTTCACATGAAAATCTACAGTGGCCACTAGGTTAGGCTTTGGAACTTGTGCATGGATGATTTCATTTCTCATCTTTGACATTTAAAACTTTTGTGCTATTTTTATATTTAAATGGAAGAAAGAGGCAAATAACCCCTGTGGTTTCTGTGCCCTTGGCCTTTCCCTGGGAAGGGAAGAAAGAGACAAACAACCCCTGTGATTTCTGTGCCCTTGGCCTTTCCCTGGGAAAGTTTTCACTGCAGTTGAGGCAAGACTCTTAGCACTTCCTGCCTGGGATTTTCACCTGACTTTCCAGTGGTCATTGTGGTTGCATGCTTGGTTCTGCCCATCTTAGAAGAGCTTATGTTCTCTTGATTACCTTCATCATGCCTCATCTTGATTCTCAACTTCTCTTCAATGTTACATGTGTGGACATCCCCCTGTACTACACACACACACACACACACACACACACACACACACAAACACACTGCGCACACCAAGGTCTTATCTACCATCCGTCTCATCTGCTTGCTCTTTAAGAAAATTGTGACCTGTCCTAGGGTAACCAGTGCTTCTATGAACTAAGAAGTTCTAAAAGTTGCTTATCAAACAATTTCCAGTTGTTTTTCACTACAGGTAATTCCAACTTCTGGCAAAGTTGTTGCTGGCTATCTCACTCATTTTATGGCTCATATGTCTTAAAAGCTGAGAGTTTATGCTACCAGTCTCACCTCATTCTATTTCAGAATGGCCTGAATTTTATCTTTGCCACATATGGGTCACACAAAGAAAAGCAATTTCTACAGGCAGATTGGGCTTCAGAGCCCTATAAAACTCTGAGCAAAACACAGCAGACCTTTTGCATTGGATTTCAGTCTTCCCTTCTTGTAATGGGTTTTGTTATCTGTGCACTTGAGTGCCTGGCTGCAGTCCAAGCAGTTCATCCAGATGAAACACGCTGGACTCTGTCATGAGCTTTGAGACAAACACTCCTTTTTCCATATACACAAAGGAGTTGTCTGTGAAGTTCTTTCCAAAGGGCTGGCTTTGACCACAGATTCTGTAGCATTCAAATCTAATGCAGGTTTCTTCTTATCACCATCAACAACTATAAAAGGTTTAACAAATAAAAATGACATATATTTAAGTACACAGTGTATTTTCTGTCTCAGTCCATTTTCTTTTGGCATAACAGTCCTACATGGGAACTCATAAGGAGTGGAGATTGATCTATCTTATGTTCTGGTGACTGGCAACTCTAAGAACATGGTGACAGCTTCTGGAAAGACTTGTCCCCAGAACAGAGTGAAGGGATTGCATGATGAGACAAAAGGAATGTGTTAGGTCTCTCCTGTTCTTACACAGCTGGTTGCAGAGGTTACTTTATACAGGGGAATCACTGTATAATCACTTCTAAAGCTACCCAGAAGAGTAACAAAAGCCAACCAACATACCAGCATACCTTCTAGGACTTGATATTCATTTTAGATTGCACTTGGCAAGAAAATACAATTTTGCAGTAGTTTTTCTATGTTCAGGTCTACAGAAAAAAAAAAAAACTCAGCCCACATGAAGCACCAGATGCATACATGAAGAATTTGTCATTTTTGTAACGGTTCTACTATTTTACAGAACCAGAGAGGACAATTCTACTTACAAATCTTAAATTTGAGAGTTAGTTTCTTGTCTTTTAATTATGGTTACCCACTCTACTTACTTGCAAATAAAAAAGCTGCTTATTTCTTCTTCCTGGGGATCAAAAATGTTAAGAGTAACATCGGAGTCACTTAAAGTGATACCCACGACTGTCTGTGAGCAGGGAAAATGAACAATAGGCAATGTCTTCAGACAAGGGTCAAAATAGGCCATTAGGAGGCTATTTACAAATCAAGATTTTGGGTCCTCTCTAAGCCGGAGAACTGCAGGAATCATGTGGGTTCTATTTTTTGTGAATTGAGCATCCTCTTGCTGATTTCCATGCCTGCACAAATTCATATTCATACCAACAGTATATTCCTTTCCTTTCGCTAATATCCTCACCACCATTTGTTGCTTACTTTCTTGATCATAGTTGTTATGACTTGGGGGAGATGGAATCTCAGCTTCGTTTTAATTTGCAGTTCATTTATGGTGATGGTTATTTATGTATTTATTGGAAATTTATGCTGCTTCTTTTCAGAACTGTCCAATGTATTTGGCCATTTATTAATTGGATTATTTGTGGGGTTTTGTGTATTTGTTTGTTTGTCAGTTGTGGGGCTTGAACTCAGGGCCTGGGAGTCTTTTGAGTAAACTTTTTCACTCAAGGCTAGCACTCTACCACTTTGAGCCACAGTGCCACTTCCAGTTTTCTGGTAGTTATTTGGAGATAAAGTCTCACGAGCCAGCCTGGGCTGGCTTTGAACTGCTATCCTCAGATCTCAGTCTCCTGAGTAGCTAGGATTACAGGCATGAGCCACCAGCACTGGCTATTTGTTCTTTTGATGTTTAATATTCTAACTCTTAATATTCTGGGTATTAGTCCAAGGATGTTGCAAAGATGTTATACCATTCCATAAGCTATCTCTTCAGTCTGGTGATTGTTTCCTTTGATATAGAGCTTAATTTTATGTAATCCTATGTCTATCCTGACTATTTCCTGAGCAATTGGGATGTGATTCATAAAGCCATTACCTATGCCTGTTTTCCAGTAGTACTTTCAGAGTTTCAGGTCTTACATTAAGATCTTAGAGCCATATAGAATTGATTTTTTTGAGGGATAGGACTCTAGTTTCAGTCACTTGTAGACATCTAGTTTTCCCATTTGTTTAAAAGGCTATCTTTTCTATTTTCTCCGATGTATGTTTTTGGAACCTCTATCAAGAATCAGAAGGCTCGGGGAGGGGGGAGGCTGGGAAGGGATGTGAAGGGTAAACAAAGGAGGAGGCTGCAATGCTTGGTAAGAAATGTATGCATTATCCTGCCCATGTAATTGTAACCCCTCTGTACAGTATGTTCACAAATAAAATTAAATTAAATTTAAAAAAAAGAATCAGAAGGCTATAGTTTGTATGGTTATTTCTGGATCTTATATTCAGCATTGTGACCGTATTTGACTGTTTTTGTTACTATTGCTATGTAATATAATTTGAAGTCAGATATTGTGATACCTACAGCATTGATTTTTCCCTCCCTCAGGATTGCTTTGACAATTTGGAGTCTTCTGTGCTTCCATATGAATTTTAGAGTTATTTTTTTCTACTTTCATGAAGATTGATATTAAGGTTGTAATGGAGATTGCAATAAATCTGTAGATTGCTATAGTAATATAGCCATTTTCACAATATACATTCTGCCAGTTCATCAACACAAGATGCCTTTAATCATGCAGGGACTTTGATTTCTTTCTTCACTGTTTTTTTTCTATAGAGACATTCTTTGGTTAACTAAATATTTTACTTTTGAGGCTATTGTAAATGATAATGTTTTCTGATTTCTCTCTCAGCCTATTCATTATGGACATATAAAAATGTTACTGCTTTTTTGCATGTTAATTTTGTATCCTGATCTTTTTCCAACTGCTTATTAGATATAAGAAGTTTTGGTGGGGGTCTTACCTCTTTAGCTAGAAATTCAAGCACTCTATTTAGGAGTAGAGACAGTTGAGACCCTTAACTTTATAGGAAATAGTTTTGTTTCTACCAATTTAGTGTGATGTAGACCATATGTTTGTGGTATACAAGCATATATATATATATATATATATATATTAAAGGAATTCTTAAATCTCTCTTACTATTTCTTTGATAACCAATCTAGTGGGTATTATTCAGTTTCCATGTATTTCAATATTTTATGTCATTTCTTTTGCTGTTGATTTCTAGCTTTATTTTGTTGTAATCTGATAAAATATGCAAAGTTATTTTAATTTTCTTCTATTTGTAAAATATGATCTATTTTGGGAAAAGTCACATGGATTTCTGAGGCGATCTTTAAGGTGTCTTTAAGTTCTGAAGTGTGTGCCAATTTGTTTGGGTAGAGGCATCAAAGTTAGATATCTATCTGTGCTTTTCTTCCAGTAATGTTTGTTTTATAAAATTATGCGCACCAATAGTCAGTGCATGACTGTTTACAATAATCTTCCTTTGGTAGATCATTATGTTTATCAATATGGAGTGACATTTTTTGTCCTTTTTAACTAATTTTGATTTGAAGTCTACTTTGACAGATATGAGTATAGCTATGCTTGCTTGCTTTTAAGCTCTATTTGCTTGGACTTGGGTTTTCTATCCTTTTACCTTAAGCTTGTATTTGTCTATGCCAGGGAGTTGTGTTTGTTGCAGACACCAAATGATTAGGACTTCTTTTTTAAACCCAACCACCAGTCTGCATCTTTTGATCATAATTTCAAACCATTAATGTTCAGAGTTATTATTATAAGATATGTAGTCATTTCTGTCATTTTGTTGAATTTGTGAATTTTAATTCTTCCTGATGTTTATTTGATTGTTTACTTGTCTACTGAGATTTATTCCTTATTATGTTGTTTATTTCTTCTCTGTAGAATTCATTTAAGTATCTTCTTCAGTTCTGCTGAGTTATGTGTTTCTTTAATTTTTGATTAAAATGAAGGAGTTTCTCGATTATGAAGGATAGTTTATTTTGATAGTGTATTCTATCAAATGTTTACAGTTATCTTCCTTAAAGGTTTGCATTACATCATTCCATGCCCTCCGTCCTTTTAGTTTCTGTTGAGAAATATGATGTTAATCTGCTGGATTTGTCTTTATACATGATTTAGCACTTTTCTGGCTCTCAGTACTCTTTTCTTGCATCTTTAATGTTTTAATTATAATATTCCTTGGAGAGGTACTTTTCTGGTCTTTGAGGCAGTCATGAGGATCTGTACCATCTCTTCAGTCTTTCCCGGTCCTTTCAATCTCTTGGGTATGCTGATTCATCAGAAATCTAGATGAAGGGCACTGGTAGCTCATGCCTATAATCCTAGCTACTTAGAAGGCTGAGATCTAAGGATCGTGTTTCAAAGCCAGCCCAGGCAAGAAAGTCCATAAGACTCTTATCTCCAATTAACCACCAGAAAACTGGAAATGGAGTTGTGGCTCAAAGTGGTAGAGTGCTAGCCTTGAGTGTAAATGCACAGGGGGACAGCACCCAGGCCCCGAGTTCAAGATCCATGGCTGACAAAACAAAAAGAAAGAAATCTAGGTGAGGTAAAGTAATAACTAAGGCTATTGGATAGCACCTTGCATGTTGAGGCAACATCCATGGGGAAGAAATGGTAGGCTAAGGGATCTCTTTTGGTACTAAGCCATGTTGGAGACGTGACATGGGTCAAATGAAAATGTTTTTCTTCCTTACATATCCATTCTCATACATGTATATATATGTACACATATGTAATTGGAACAAATGTATGTATATATATATGTGTATATATATATATATATATATATATATATATATATATGCTAGAACTTCTCTACTGTACTCCCACTCATTCAAAGAGACTCTTATTTGAGCTTAGTTGTCAAATTGCTGCATGGAATGGCAGTTAAAACCCCTTTCTCTGTCATCTGGCTGACATTCCAAAGCTACTTTTTAAAGAATGCCACACTATGTAAATAAGTTGATAATAAAAATAGTACTTGTAAATTTACATTCTCGGGCAATGTTATCTGATATTGGGAACAATGACATCTCTTATGTATGGATATTTTGGGCTAGCCTCTCATGCTTCATGTAGATTTTCCACGGATCTTCTCAACAGCTCTAGGTCATTATCCTCATTTCACAGATAGAAAAACTCAGCTTTATTAATTCTGAGCCAGAATTGTAATCCATATTTGTCCAGGACTAAGTCCAAATTCAGCACAAAATCAGGAAGGAGTCCCACAGTCATGTAAGAATCTAGTGGTTCCCCTAGTAACAGAATCAGTCAATCAACAGGAAGTGATTGAGTATCGCTTGTAAATTCAGCCTGGCCTTATAGCTGAGCTCATTTGAAAGGTGAGGAGGAAGCTGAGCAGTGGGAGCAACAATCAAGATGCAGGAGATCCAATGAAAGTTCTATTCTGCTGTGGATGTGGCTAGTTCCCTGTGCCAAACTTATGCAGTGAGAGGCCAAAGCTGGCTGTAATTCAAACAAGGAGATGTCATTCTCTGATGCCAGAGCAAATGCTAATTGACTCAGTGTGTTTGTGTATTTTTCACAGAAACTGGCAGTTCTCAAATGTCTATAAAAGAATTAGGGCTATCAAAAAAGTTAAATGGGCATGGGCTAAAGGTTTTCTTATACACCGCATTTATATAGAAGGCATAGTTTTACTTGAATTGCATTATCAACTTGAGGCTTTGAACAGAGAGCTGATGAAGATTATGATGCAGTAAGCCACCCTGTCTTTTGTCCTCAACAAGTATTTACTGTTCACCTGTTCATGTACTTTTTCAATGGGTATTGTATAAGCAGGACAAAAAGATGAGAACTGAAAACACACTAAGAAATAGTGAGTTTAATATATTTGTAACAAATAAAGCTGTCAAAAATGAAATATTCCAGGGAATTACACGGGGCTTTAGCCTTTCAGCTCCTATGCGTGATGCTATGGCTAGAACCCTCAGCAGGAAAGGCTGGTCTTCTTACTCTGCATGAGGCACAGCAGTTCTTGGTAGTTTGGTCACTTCATTTGGTCTAACCATAGAAGCAGCTCTCTCCCCAGTAGCTAATGGACCTAGCCTTTATCAACAATATTCCAAGAGTTTCAGCCTCAGTTCCTGCCTAGTGGGGTATACATGGCTGTCAATGATACTCCAAGATGAAAGAAAGATGATTCTCTGGTTACTTATTAGCATCGTCTATGGGGCTCACTACAGAGATTCAGACTGCAGGCTGGAAGAGGGACCTGGAATTTGTGCTCTCAAATGTCCCTGTGGAGGATCTGAAGCCTGGGGGATTGTCTACAAGGAACCCTGATATGTAGGGCTGTTGGGGGCCTGAATTCCACTTAGGCACATTCCCTCCTACCAATTTGAAGGTCTGAGTAAAACTACTTTCTCTTGAGAGGCAGAGTGGGACTTGTATATACTCAGAGCACTTCTGCTCCAGAGGCTGCAGTGTGACTGCTTCCTAGGCCTCCAGAAGTCACAGGTCAAGTCTGAGTGTTTACAGTCATGAGTATCATGACTGTAAACAAGCTATGCTTGGCTCAGAGGGGATGGAGGTTCAGGAAGTATCCAATGAACCAAAGACCAAACCATAATTTCACCAGGACTATTTAGGGAGCGTCATTCTTTCTCTGAGCTGGTCCTGTGCTCGAGCTTCTGAGGCCTGTCCTGAAGGGTGTCCCCCCATTCCCCCAATCCTCCCCCCTTTCTGTGACCCTCCCTCCCTCATTTTTTCTGTGAGAACTACCAGCGATTTCTCTCCTCACCTCAGGGAAAAATCTGCAGATATGACTTCCCAGGCCCTTTTTTCCCCATTCTGCCTCATTACTCCCTATCTCACCCTTTGTCTTCTTCTCTGAAAGATGGACACAGTCAGGTCTCTCTCTCCTGTTTTGGAGGGCGACATGTGCTGTGGGCTAAATGCCCCTTTATGTCTATGCCCTCTGAATTCATATGTGAAGGCCCTAGTCCCAAATGTGGCACATAGAGGGGATGGAGTTTGGAAACTGAACAGGACACAAGGGCAGTGGGGTAGAATAATCCTTCAAGAAGAGGACAGAGAGTAAACTAGCTCAGTTCAATTATATGGAGCAAGAGGCAAGAACACAGGATGTGGGCCCATACCAGGAAATAAATCAGCCAACACCTTCTTTTTGGATTCTTTAGTCTTCACACTGTGAGAAAAAGTCCACTTCCTAGTGTTACTACATTCAAACCATAGTAATTTTTCTTTTTTTGGGGGGGGGGTCCAGTCATGGGACCTGAATTCTGGGCCTAGGCACTGTCCCTCAGCTCTTCAGCCCAAGGCTAGCGCTCTACTACTTGAGTCACAGCGCCACTTCTGGGTTTTTCTTTTTTTGCTTATGTGGTGCTGAGGAATCAAACCCAGGGCCTCAGGCATGCAAGGCAAGCACTCTACCACTGAGCCACCTTCCCAGCCCTAATTGTTCTTTTTTTTTAAAGTAATCATTCTTAGTTTATTATGTATTAAAAAGAAAAACAAAAGAACAAATGACATAAACCTCATGTTCATAATAAATTTAAGTCTGTAAAGTTTTTATCAATACATCGTTTAGAATCCCCTAGTATTTTATATTTAAAGCAGACATTTTAAATATGTTTCTCTTTCTTACATTCATATCTACATTAGCAACTTCACATCAGCATAAACTTCATAATTATCCTTTGACAAATTAAAAGGATAAAAATGTCTATAAAATTTGGGCAAGTATATTACCACTCATTATAATTCATCCAGATTATTGATTTACTTCATTCAATTACAGCATAGATCTTTATGAAGCTGAGTCTGATATTAACAATAGTACATCACTCTTTGATGATACAGCTAATATATAATTTCAATCAAGCAAAGAAAAACTTTATTATAATGTAAAACACAGTATGTTAATTTAATAAGCTATTGAAATGGAAAATAAATTAGAGGAGATTCAGCATTTGCCTATAAATATTCATTCTTTAGTAAGTTATAAAAACTCATAGTGTTCATGCACATGAGCCCTTCAAATAACATTATAAGACTTTCCATGGTTATCAGTGTAAAGGTACTCAATTTGCAAGTTTAAGCAAACATCTAACATGTAGTGAAATAAAGATATAGGCTACTCAGCACAACTCTAGGTAGCTAGATCATTTTATAAACAAGGGAAATACAACTGAGAATTTAAGTATTTGAGATATATGCTGCATTTTTTAAGGCCTAAAAAAAAGAATTAAAACCAAAGGTTAAAAAAAAATGGCAAATTACTTACTTCCCGAAGAAGAGCAAATGCAGCAAAATAAAAATTTAACGAAAGGTTTGGCCATTTTCTAAGTTTGAAAAATCAAAAATTTTACCATTATTTTCCATGTGGATTTAGCACTGCACTTTTAGGCAGTGATAACACAAACTTTTCATGTCTGCAAGGAGAGGAATTTAAATCGAGCAAGTCTGTTTGATTGTAGGTGCAGAACGGTTATTGGCAGAACATTCTACCATTCATATTATGCTTTATGAACCTGTCCATCTAGGTCTACCTGCTAGTGGGGGCCCAGATGTGGCCATTTGTTCCTCTATTTTTTCTTGTTCCTTTCTCTTTTCTTCCACAGATTGAACATCTTGAATTCCCCTAGTATGCAGCCTCCTTCTGTCTTCTCTCCGCAGCCTCTGCAAGCTTTGCTCTTTTATTTTCCAGAGTCTGGGTGGAAGGGCAGAATCCCCAGGCAGGGAAAACACATCCCCCAGGAGACCGCACCTGAGGTCCCAACCCACCCACCCAAGCCAGGCCAGTAATTGTTCTTTAACAGCCCTCCAATCACATACTCTTATGTTTCTGACCACTTTGTTCCATTTGCAACTAAGGATGACCCACCACCTTGGCAGGACTTATCCCTGATCTTATCTCAGAATAGGAGTGTGGTCCACCAGGCCATCAGGGATGCTTATCTCCTGGCCATGGTGGAAATGCCTGGAGGACCAAAGCTGGGCTAACTTGCTGCTTCCATGAATGCACGCAGTCTTGCACAGAACAGGATTTGTCTTCTTCTAAGACTGGTAAAGAACATGAGGAATGTTCACATGGGCTGAATATAGAAGGACGGAGGAGACCAGGCAGCTATCAGGGCCTCAGGTACTCAAAGAGCCTCACTGTTCCTGCAGTTCCCAAAGCCACCCCAGTCTCCCAAATCCACAGAGAGGGGCAGATCCTGACTCTTGGGCTAGAAAAATTTCTCCACATCCCAGTTGTTCTGTTCTTGTTGGCTTTAGTTCTGTGCAGGGGGAAACAGTGTGGTGTAGGGTGAGGATTCTCAAACATTGCTCAGAATTACTTTTTAAAAACAGAAATAAATGCTGGTAGCACATCCTCTTCCATTTGGGGTTTGACAGTCTCCATCCTAGGCCCTCAGCCTGTGTCTTTAGACCCAGCTGCATCAGCAAAGGCCCTCCGCCCTACCCTTCACATAGAACTCTCCTGGGGCTTCCACCATTTTCTTGGGGATCTGTCTTCATTCCCACTCTCCACCCAGACCTAAATGTGGCCCTGCCTATGCCCAGCCTTCAGTGACCAGCTGTGCTCTGAGTGCACACTGAGTACCTCCCGCCTCTAGTCCCGACTGCATAAGGATGCCCCTGAACAAGGACAGGCACATTTCTACCTCTCCCAAGGGGGAGGTGGTCTTGTCAGCTCCACTGGCAATAAACTCCTTTTGCTGTATATGACTGTGTCCATGTAGTCTTCTGGGATGGGTGCTTTCAAATACACATGCTCATGAAGGAGCAGATTTACAAACTCACCAAGAAGGACCCGACTCACTCACAAATTGGTGTGCTCCTGAGGGACTCACACGATGTTGCACAGGTATGTTTTGTGAGAGGCAATACAATCTTGAGAATCCTCAAGTCCAAAGGCCTTGTTCCTGATCTTCCTGAGGATCTCTACCATTTACTTAAGAAAGCAGTTGCTGTCTGAAAACATCTTGAGAGGAACAGAAAGGATAAAGATGTTAAATTCTGATTCTGATAGGGAGACGAATTCACTGACCGGATCAATATTACAAGACCAATTGGGTCATCCCCCGCTAATTGGAAATATGAATCATCCACAGTCTCTGCCCTAGTGCCATAAATTTGTCTGTACTGAAGCAATAAAATCATAATTTCAATTAAAAACAACAGCAAATACACATGCTCCCAGCTCTGCATCCCTGGAATGAATCCTATGTGGTCATAGTGCAGAATAGTCCTAGCTCAATAGCTAAGTACATGTGAACATATGAAATGATGCTAATCAAAATGAACTCCAAGACATGGAAACAAGAGGGTTTTTTGGTTGTTGTTGTTGATGTTGTTGTTGGTTTTCTTTTTTTGGGGGGGGGTCTGGTCATGGGTCCTGAACTTTGGGCCTGGGCGCTGTCCCTCAGCTCTTCAGCTCAAGGTTAGCGCTCTACCACTTGAGCCACAGCACCACTTCTGGCTTTTTTCTTTTTGCTTATGTGGTGCTGAGGAATCGAACCCAGGGCCTCATGCATGCAAGGCAAGCGCTCTACCACTGAGCCACCTTCCCAGCCCGATGTTGTTTTTAATATACTGTATCAAGTTCTTTCTTTTCTTTTCTCCCCTTTGATTTATCCTCTGTTGTCACTGTTTTTGATCTGGTATCCTGTGTCTTGTATGTACATTTATATGATTTGGGGAAGGGAAAGGGAATAACAAAATGGTAAAACAAGGATGAAGGGTGAACCAATGCAGTAGTGATACTCACAACCTAGTGAGGTTGGAAATGAACTTTATACCTTGGTGGTGGGAAGTCAGGGGAGGGATAGTGGGAGAAAAAAAGCAAAGGAGGGGGTAACAATGTTTGACAAGAAATGTACTCATTACTTATGTAACTGTAACCCCTCTGTACCTCACTTTTACAACAAAATAAAATAAAACAAAACAAAATAAAAACACAAATGCATATGCTTAAACCCCTTCCTGAAGGCCTGGCTCCTCATGTTGGGTCCGTTAAGCCCAGGAATCTGCCTTTTCTCCAGTGCCTGTACATGCTGTGAAGTTCAGGGTCCTCAGGCCACAGGTAACCTGAACATGCCTGGCATGGTGGGGTCTGGCCATGTGCTGTGGGCAGGTCACTGAGGCTCCCAGGCCTGTTTTGTTATCTTGGGAGTAGGTTACTGTGTTGTGTGTGGTTTGCTATGGCTTAGATGTGGTTTGTCCCTCAGAAGGACAGAGATCTGAGAGGTGGTTGGATTTTTAAGTGGTGGGGTCCAGTGGGAGATCCTTAGGTTATTGGGGTGCCACCTTCTAAAAGGATTAGGTAGTTATTGTGGGACCCCTGAGTTAATTCTTACAAGAGCGAGTTGTCATAAAGGCCTGAGACTGACCCTGAATCTCTCTCTGGCTTCATGTCTCCATGTGATCTCTCTCTCTCTCTCTCTGTCTCTCTCTCTCTCTTTCCCTCCATCCCTCCCGACCTCCCGACCTCCTTCCCCTCCTCCCCACTTATGTCTCTCATGTTCCCACCATGGAGATGACCTTGAAGATTCACCACAGCTGAGCTGATGCAGTTGCCATGCCTTGGTACTACCATTAGGCACTAAATAAACCTCTTTTATATGGCACTTAGCTTCATTCAGTTAGTAACAGCAGACTAATATGGTACTTTAACAAAGTGTCTACCAGAACCGGTGAAGGCAACTTTTTCTTAGGGCAAGCCTGCAGAGCACTTGAGCACAAGTCCCTTCTGATGAACAGATGATGAGCTTGCTGATGGCAGTCCTGACCTCTGACTTGTTCTCAATCCTCTACTTTTAACTCCAACCTCATTACAGGACATCTATACTCATCCTTCACATTTACAAGTTTCTGCTCTTGCAAGTTTCCTGTCTGGGATGCTACCTCTGTCCAGCAGCAGACTTGCTACAAGGAAAGAAAGCTGAAACCAACACCCTCCCCTAGTCATGATTATGGGTTCTATGTTTTCTCTAGTTCCCCTCCCCAGTCCCCAGCCACACATACACAACAGCCACTCCTCCTTGTAGATAATCTCTAGTCAGCCTACAGCTAGGGCTTTTGATCCCTAGGGGTAGAAAAACTTCCAGCCAGTTCTAACCAGACCAAGGTACCTGGACAGTAGAAAACTGTATGTCCTTAGTCTTATATTTTCAGAACAAATCCCTACTGTAAGATTTATGCAAATGGGTTATAGTTCATTCATATGCATTATAGGATGCCAACCTTGCATGTGGGCAGATCCCTTCCAAAAATCTACCATCTCATCACTCCTATTTCCCAAAAGCCAGTCCACTATCATTTGTAAGAACTCTTCCCACAGTCCCAGAGCTAGGAACTCAATGTCCCTTCTGGAGCTGCCTAGTTCTAGTCTACCATTTTCCTGAAAGGTGTACTTTCTATTAAACTCTGGCTTTGACATTTTGCTCTGTGTGTGTGTGTGTGTGTGTGTGTGTGTGTGTGTGTGTGTGTGTGTGAGTGAGTGTATGTGTGAATTTCTTGTCCTGGATGCCGAGAATTTGAGACTTTCAATTCTAAGATCACATAATAGTTATACTGCTTCTTACTCTGGTGAATTAGAAGCCAAGTTTTTCAGACTAAAAGTGGCCTTTTGTGTGAGTTTTCTTCTCTATCTATGAGCCACATGCCAGTGGTGTTTTAAATATACACTTGGATAGCATTTATTAGCACTGTATTGGGATTTCTGATCTAACCCTTCACGTAAACACAAACTGAGTCTGATTCATCTTGAGCACCTACAGCACCTGCAGTAGAGCTGAAGCATGCAATGTGTTTATTCAAAATCTAAATGGGTAGATGGTGCAGAGCTGGTTCTGCTGCCAGGATCTCAGTTCTCACCTTCTGAAGAAGAAAACTAGCCTGGCACAGCACCTAACAGCAGGAGTTTTGAATCCATATTCCCACTTCTCTCTTAAAAGCTTGATTGATTGGAGCTAAATTAGTATCTATAGAATCACTTTCTATAGCTGCACAGATAGAATTGATAGCACATTTTTCAAAGTGATCATCTCTCTCATATGGGTTCCTATAAATGAATGCCTATAAATGAATATTCTTATAAATGAATTTCTATAAAGCTTGAGACATGATGTTTGACACATAATGAATCCCAACAAACCCCTAAATAACTGTGGCCTATCAAGTGGCCTATCAAGCCATACACATTGTAGATGATTTTTATTCTATCTGATGTGTATTCTCTCCAAATCTCTAGAATAAATCTATGTTAAAAGCCTAACTAGGAAAAGAACCGACTGCTTTGACTCCAAATTCACCAGGCTTCATTTCAGTTTAACTCCTAATGTGAGTGGCCAGAAAGAAGCTGAAAACACAGGAAAGTATTTCTGTCTGAGAGTGAAAAGTATACAGCATCTCCACCAACGAATAAAACAGATATCAGGCTCACCAGTACCAGGCACCGTAACCCTTTCCACTGTCCTGTGCCCCTTCCCAATTGTCTCCTTAGATAAGTGATTTGCTTCAGTTTTTCAGTTGACTATTGATTTGGATGGAGATTAAGAAACTTGGAATGAAGAGAAGAGGGGAGAATGTAGTCAAGAGTTCAGTGTATATCCTACGAAATTAAAAAAGGTGAGGAAAGGGGGAGGTTGGGAAGGATACATGTAAATGCTGAAAGGAGATGATTGCGTTCATAAACTGCTTTGTTAAGTGACTCCTTTGTACAACTGTTTAAAGATAATTTAAGAAGAAACTTTCCCAAGTAATGCAGCAGAACCATGAGAAAGAACCATTGTGCTGCCCTCAGAGACTCTCCACAGTCTGTCAGTACACTCAAAAGAGAATTACTTGCAACACACTCACCCTTCCCTGGAATTCTGTGTCTACATAAAACAATGTACTTTTATGTGTGTTTTAGAAAACTCTGAAACTTTATACATTCTGGTACAATTTAGATCTAAATTGTTAAGTGGGCAAGCGAGGTAGGTGTCCCAGGAAGACATAGCTTGGTGCCAGGTGAAAAACCCAGGATGGGCACCAGACTGGAGGGAACACTGCACTTCTCCCGAGCAGAGGCAGCGATGAACAGGGAACTTTCACCCTAGGTATTCCTGGATTCTCTAAATATTTTCTTCTTTATTTTTGGCAATGAATATGTCATCATAAAAAGTTTACCTTGTTTTTTACAACTAGTCATATTTGACAAAATAGGGAAAGGAGTAAAAGTGGAGAGGTTCCATGGCGCATTTTGGAGATTCACCCTCTGCTGCTGGTACCAGGCTGCAGAGCTGAGAACACGTGTGTGTGTGTGTGTGTGTGTGTGTGTCGAGCAGTGCCTATGCAGGCTTGTGCACAGGCAGGGTGCTTGGGCTCCCTGCAGAGTGGCTCCAGCCTCCATTCCATTCACACCCACAGGCCCATCTGGCCTCTCCTCAGGCGTTCTAGAGTCATGGATCTTCCCAAGCACCTTTAAAAAATACCCACATCTGCCTCTCAGTTCTGCCTGATCTTTGTTGTCAGTCCAGAGACAAAACTCGGACTAGAAGCAGGGGTCCAGCTGTTTCTTGAAAAGGAGCAAGGGTTCCTATTTTAGCAATTGCCCTTTGTAGTATTTTTTTTGGGGGGGTGAAATTTTCCACCTTTGAATTCTATGGTGCAGCTCCAAATAACTTTCTTTTTACTAAGCCGCTCAAAGTTTCTATTTCAGGCAAATAATTAGCTACCTGCATTGAACTCCTGTTGAGGACCAGGTGTATTATTATCTCATGGAATCTTACCAATAGCCATTGAAAGGTAGATCCTACTACAGAGAAAAACAGTGGAAATGACTCTCAGAGCCACTGTATATGTTAGAGCTAGGTCTCCAGACTAGATTTTTTCTCATCTTTTAAAATAATTGGTTATTATTACCTTAAGTGTTTGTACAAAGGGGTTACCATTCAACCAGTTTATAAGCACAATGTATCTTGATCAATATCACTCCTTTCACCATTCTCCCCTACCCCTCCACCCCTGGCCTTTCCTCTCAGTTTTCCTAGTGGCTGATATGAAAACCCAAATTAGGTTTTTCAATTTTTTTCCTTCTGTATGTCTTTCTTTTATGTGTCCATAGTTTAGAGGTTTATTCTGTGAACAAAGAAATGCTGTTAGACTTAAAAAAAGAAAACAAAACTATATGTGCTGACATTATTGTAAGGTTTTAGGCGAGAAAAAGACCATACAAAGAGGAATCAAAAGATTGACAGGAAAGATTATTGGGGTACACTCCTGGGAGAACTCCCTGGTTGGGATCAAAGAGGTCACGGTGAGTTTGGTTCTAACAGAGCTTTTATAGGCAGGGTAAAAGCAGAACTTGTAGTGAGCAGGGACTTGTAGCATGTAGCTTGTTTTGTCCATTTGAACGGTTTTAGGCCAGTGCACTGGAAGAATGGTTGACTCAGATGGTGTTTTAGATAGGGATGTGGTCTTTCTCAGTAGCAGCCTATCCCCTCCCACCCCTACCCTCACCCCCACAGCCTGACATTTTTTCTCAGCTGCCTACTTCTCCAGTGGCCTGACATACCGGCATTTTTGGTTTGGAAATAGGATGATAACAGTTATCTGGCTACTTCCTGCTGAAGAGGGGCATAAAGGGGCTGTATGCCGGTTGAGTATACCAGTGGAGGAGAAGCAGCTGATCAACCTCCCCTCTGGTCAGTTCTTGGATGCAGCTCTGAATAAACCTTAGGAAACCTGGAGCAAATGAAAAGAAAAGACCAATTAAAATTAGTGGGCTTACCAGGGGCAGTAACCATCCAGCCAGAGGACTTTGCAAACAGTCTAGGATGGGTCCCTTAGTTTGCTGATGCTTAAGTTTTTTCCTGCAGCTTGTTCAGGGCCTCGATGTTTTGTTTTACCAAACCTGATTTATTGACATAGTAGCAACATTGTTCCTGCAAAAATAGGCAGGTCCCACCTTTTTCAGTGGTTGGAAGGTCCAGGGCTCAGCGATTTTGAAGAACCACTTGTGCTAGGGAAGTAAGTTGGTGCTGGAGGCCAGAGCAGTCGAGATGGGCTGAACGGCCATCTGGAGTTTATCTGAGAATTCCTGAGCTGAAACCAAACTATGTCCAAGGGCTCCTCCCACAAAGGCCACACCCCCAATGGACAAGACCAAGCTGAGCCCCCCCCCCCCAAACAGGCAGGAAAGCTGCCCATCTTGCCCTATCAGGGTAGGAACCAACTCACCTCGCCCTTTGTAAGAAAGGTCAATTGAGGAACAATAGAAACTAGTATGCAAGGTGTAGTGGTACTGTTTATCCATTGAACCAAGGTTCCACGTCAGTGCACCAATCCTGACTCTATGTATATCATAGCTAACAATTTCATACCAACTTTATTCATAAGCTCCATTTTCCCCAAGGCTTTCTTTACTACCCTCTTTACAATTCCTTCAGTTCCTTTCCCAAGGTTTTGTTGTTGTTTGGTTTTGCTTTTCCACCCTCTTTACAATTTTTTGAGCTTTTTTGTAGCTAGAGTTTAAAACTCCCCATTTTTTCCTTTGGCTTGTAGAACTGGGTTATCTCAGAACTACCTCAAGGCACCGCTTGGGTGGAGAAGTTTAGTTGATTTTAAGGCCAAGAGTGGGGCTGGGTCTCATTCCTCTCACTACCTCCATTGCATGCAGAGGGCCTGTTGATGGTGGTAGGGAAGAAAGACCATCAACTCCCATGACTGAGACCTGAGAAGGAATGAAGGGGCGCGAGGAGGAGGGGAGAACCAAATAGGTAAGCTTGTATCATCCAAAAAGGACATGGCCTTCCCCACTGCCTGGATGGTCACCCTAGGCTTGAGGAGGGTGATCAGGGTCAGGGTCAGTGAGGCAGGGGTCCTCAGTCTTCAGAAGCCAGGCCCAGACCCGAGGGTGGCAAGTCAGAGGAGGAAGGGCTGTACATCCGCTACTAGGAGCAGAGGGGCAGTCATCCATCCAGTGTCCTTTTTGCTTGCACAGCAGACATGGCTTTAGCGGGGACGGGGTTTAGGGCATGTCTTTGCCCAGTGCCCCTCCAGGCCACACTTGAAGCAAGATCCAGGCCGTAGACATGTTCCTCCAGAGCCATGGGGCATAGAGGGTCTTAGGGCAGCGACCAGGTATTGGGCTTGGTAGGCTGCCTTTTGGCGAGAGTGGGCTTCCCTATCGGCCTTTCCCTGCTCCTTATAGGCATGAAACACTTTAAAGGCCATGTTTAACCAGGTCATGGATAGAGGTCTGAGGGCTGTCCTCTGCCTTCTTGAGTTTATTTTTTATATCTGGAGCTGGACTGAGAGATGAAGTGACAGGCCAAAAACTTGGTCCCAGCCCGGGAGGCGGGGTCCATGGGGGTGTATTTAGGTAGGGCCTCCGTAAGTCTAGCTAAGAAGGCAGCGGGGTTTTCATCTCGGAGATGAGTAATTTCCCTCAATTTATCAAAGTTAACAGCCTTGTGGGAGGCTGCCTGTAAACCAGCCAAGCGGCACTGACTCATTTTGTCCCTCCACAAGGGGCCAGCCACGCCTGCCTGTGTGTCAGCTGGTATTCCCAGTGGTGGTCCGGTCTGGGGGCCACCATGGCTCCCACGAGCATGGTGGTATCTGTAAGGTAGATTTGGTCCCCATGAGTCTGGGCAGCCTGATAGACTTGCTCACTCTCCTCCATGGTAAGAGCAGAGGAGAGTATAAATGGAGATCATGACAGGTGAGATATTAGACCCTCAGCTCAGTGGGGTCAGCTGGCACATAGGGTGGTGGACGTGCGACAGGTAGGGAGGGTATTTGAGATCAAGAGGGTCAGGAGGGAAAGAGGGAGAGGGAGAGCTTTTAGACCTTGCTGCATGAGCAAGATTTGAGATAGGGGGCAGGAGAGACAGAGGGAGGACGAGAGCGTAAGTAGAAGAATCCCTGGACATAAGGAATTTCAGCCCACTTTACTGTTCGCCTACAGAAATTGCGGAGATCAGTCAATATGTTAAAATTAAAAGTCCCTTTTTCAGGCCAGCATGACGGATGATTGAGCTGTACACAGGCCATTCCCGGTTACAGAGGAAGTTGTCTTCTCTGTGTAAGGTCAGGTCTAAGGTGTAGAGATTTGAGGTTAGCCAAAAAAAATCCAAAGGAGTAAGTGGATCAGGTTTGGAATTTTAGTTTCCCATGGTGTCCGGGCAGCCCGGGGTCAAACTAAGGCTGAAGAAGGCAGTCCTGTCTCAGCCCAAGACTTTTTAGACAGACAGATACCAGTTCCTGGACGACAGCAGGCCAGGGCACCCTAGGAGAGTAGGTGGGGACTTACTCAATCTGAAGGAGGGAGAAAAAGAGGAAGAGAGAGGGGGGATGGGGGGTTGGGGGGGAAGCCTCAGCTGGGTTTACATGGATGACCAATAATACCCCAAGCCACCTGGTGGCCATGCATGGAATATGCACCCACTTACAGGAGCAGAGGCCAGGAGGTTTGTCAAGTGGCAGTTTAGCCTAAAGCAAGCTGGGTGGCGTCTGTGCTCCAGATGGAGGAGGCCTCAGGAAAAGGAGGAGAGGAAAAGAGAGACTGAGAAGGGGCAGTGCCCTGTGGGTGGCCCAAGGATGAAGGGAAGCACTACCGACTTCCCGGGTTTGGGCACCAGATGTAAACCAGATGTTTTATGATAGAAAAGGATCACACAGAGAGGAATCAAAACATTGACAGGGAAGTTTATTGGGGTACACTCCTGGGCGAACTCCCTAGTCAGGATCAGAGAGGTCATGGTGAGTTTGCTTGTAACAGTGCTTTTATAGGCTGGGTAAAAGCAGAACGCGTAGTGAGCGGGGACTTGTAGCATGTAGCTTGTTTTGCCCATTTGAACGGTTTTAGGCCAGTGCACTAGAAGAATGGTTGACGCAGATGGTGTTTTAGATAGGGACGTGGTCTTTCTCAGCAGCAGCCTGTTTCCCCCTGTGGCCTAACAATTATATGTAGTGCCTACTTTACTTTTTAATGGAGCCTCATCACTTTTGCTGACAACAGGTTAGAAAACTACATCACCATCCTATAGTCCCTGGGCAACATGGGTTAGAACTCAGGAAGCTAGTTCTGAGAACCCCTTCCGAGTGAGCCTCACCCCAAAATTAAGTGAGAGGCCTTACAGGGTTTCAGAAATTTAGTGTATATTTTTATGTGTCTAGCACATAATGAATATATCAATTAATAATCAAAAAATACTAGTTTCTTTTCTTATTATTGTTCCAGGCTGTAGTGCAGAATGCTCTGAGAGAGAAAGTAGATTTCCAGAAGCAAAGACTTCAGTTGTTTGCCCTCCCCCAGCAAATAATCCAGAGGTAAATTTTCAGATGATAATTATGATTTAATTTTACTTCCTTCCTCTCTCTTTTTTTCTTTTTGTCACTGTTATTCCCCAGAGACTCCAGAAAGCTGCTGTGTCCATCTTTCAAACACCTAGCACAAGGAAGTATTTGAAAAACTTTTGTTGGATGAATGCAATCTCATCTTGAAACTGAGGTCCTAAAGGCTTTTGCTTCCTAGGAATATCATATCTGGGGGAAACTGAGCCTGGTGGCCCCCTGCACTACCTTGATTAGGGATGATGAAGGATGACCCACCATCTTGGGTCCATGTTGAAGTACTTCCCTGGGAAAATGGAAAGTGGATATCACCATGTTAGTCAAAATAAGCCAGATTCAGAAAGACAAGTGTGGCATGGTTTATCTTATATATGGGATCTAGGAAAATTTAGCTACACAAGGAAATAGAATTAGAAGGTATACTGTTCAATAAGCAGATCCAGGGAAAAGGAAAAGGAGGGTAATGTACTATGGAGATATGATCAGAAATGTTATATGCTTGTATGAGATCGTCACAATTAACCTCATTGTTTTGTATAATGAATATGCACTAAAATACATAATTTTAAAAGCGAAAAAAAGCTGGCTCAAATGACTCAAGTGGTAGAGCGCCTGTCTACCACACCAAAGCCCTTAAATCAAATCTCAAAACCACTGGCAGGGATGGGGGAAGCTCATTATGTTCTAGAAAAGAAAAATAATATGAACTACAACAAAAGACTGACCTGGAGCCATGTAGAGGATTCACAAACAGGCAACAGTAGACTTCAGGCTCTGTAGCAGGCACATTGCAGCACATAAAGCACTGGGTTGGGAGACAAACTGGGGCCTTCCTCTCTGGCCTCCTCCCTGACTTGTCTTAGCATCCTAGGCTCTAAAAGGAAGCGGGTACAACTAGCTGAATTCTAACCACAGGGATTTACAAAGAAGCAGAAGACATGGAGGGGAGTGTGGATTTTTGAGCAGTAGGAATTGCTGCTCAGGCCGGTCTCTACCTTCATCAAGAGCTCAGAATTGCTAGTGTAGTGATTCACACTTATAATCCCAGCATTTAGGAGGGGAGGCAGGAGGATCGAGAGTTCAATAAAAGCCTGGGCTACAGTGCAAGACCCTGTTTCAAGAAACAAAACAGGCCGGGCACTGGTGGCTCACGCCTGTAATCCTAGCTACTCAGGAAGCTGAGATCTGAGGATCGTGGTTCAAAGCCAGCTCAGGCAGGAAAGACTGTGAGACTCCTATCTCCAATAAACCACCAGAAAACCAGAAGTGGTGCTGTAGCTCAAGTGGTAGAGTGCTCGCCTTGAGC
>NW_012267330.1:2788434-2790878 GCF_000151885.1 Dipodomys ordii
GGGGGGGTGGGAGAGGGGAGGGGGGAGCTGGGGAGGGGAGGAGGAAAGGGATTGTAGGGGAAAAATAAAGGTGGGTGTAACAATGCTCCATAGGAAAAGGACTCATTACTTTGCTCATGTAACTGTAACCCCTCTGTATAGTATCTTTATAATAGAGCTTATATATTAAAAATGAAAAAAAGAAAAGAAACAAAACAAAAATAGGTAGAACCAGCAGTTAGGAAAAAAGACCCAACATTTATTGGCACCGGGCTAGTGACTTTTCTTTACACCCTTTGTGAAATCCTCAAAAGCAGCTCATGAACAAACCATTAATACACACTTGGATGGATTTCAGTGGCATTATGATGACTGAAAACACTTTCAGAGATTCTACACTTTAATTAGTATAGAATGCTGCAAATGACAAATTTAAGAGATGAAGATTAGATAAAGATTAGTGGCTGCCAGAGATAAGAGACAGGCTATGAATGAAGATATCACTATAAAGGAGTAGCATGGGGCTGGGATGTAGCTCAGTGGCAAAGCACTTGCCTAGCAAGTGCAACATCCTGGGATCAATCCCCAGGACCAAAAAAGAAAAGACAAAATACAGCTAAAGGAGTAGCATGGAGTTCCTTTGTAGTGATGAATAGCTCTTCATCTTGGTGGTAGTGGTGGTCAAAAGAATTCACACACATAAACATGTATGTAAAAGTCTAAATAATGTTTGTCCATTGGCCCAATGTTTGATGTTTCCTGATTTATATATAATCGTGTAAGATATTATCACTGAGGAGTAGGGTAAAGGGGACCTACACCCATGGCTCCTGTATAGCTGTTTTTGTAGCTTTCTAGGTATTCATAATTATTTCAAATTTAAAACCTGTGAGATTATTTCCACATTCTACAGATGAAAGACATAAAGATTGCAGGGGGATATAGCTTTGAATAGGAGAGTAAGGATTGCATTCCACGTCTCTGACCCAGGAGTTGTGAGCTTCCCTCTCCACCACAGCAGCCCATATATGTGTGAAAGAAGTTTTCAAAAGCTGGTCTTCATGGTCTCAAATTGCTCCACTTGTTTTTTTTTTCTTTGAAGCTGCTGAGTGTCTAAGCCTGCTAAGAGAGTAGTAATAGGGGGTTTGGATTTCTTCCCATGCAAGCAGTGGGAGCTGATGGCAGTTCATTTGAGAGGGGCTCTGCCACATCACTCTAATTCACTTCTTACTCCACCTCCAAGGCTGTACTGAATTGGCCCTGAATACCTTCCATTTGCTCTCAGAGCCACGAAACACCCTGCACCCATACAATGATTTCTTCATGGTTCTCCCATCTGCCTTCAGCTTGAACAAAGTGGGTAGAATAAGGTTGGGGTGATGTGGTTGATCAAGATTCTTCACAAACTTCAGTCAGCCACCTGCACCTTTTTCTAGGTCCAAATGGTCTAGTCTAGTTTGATGAAGAATCTTTATCAAGAACCTTAATAAATCAGTTTAGTGAGAACTCCTCACCCATCAGTATGTGATGACTCTTGATACCTGATCAGGTTCCTTATCCTCCATAATTCTCCACACTTGGGGGATGTCTGATCACTGGCATTTCTTCCACAAAAATTCAATTGGGTTGAGTTAGCCATAACCTCCCTTACTTCTGATTGCTCCTTTTACTATTATTCACCACTAAGCCTATCCTGCTCCTTGGCTGTGTATTTATTCCCAGTTTCCTATTCTATAGAATCCCATTACATCTATTGTGATGGCCCCGAATAAAATTTGACTTAACCATGTTTTAACAATTGCCATTGAATAATTTTTCTCTAGCCTAGTCTGTTATGAAGGCACTGAGACAAGATGCCTGGATTTAAAGGCTTCTAGCTCATTTGAGAACAAGAATAACCAAATTACACTTAAGGAAGGCAGTGTATGGATTGGAGAATCAGCAGAAGCTCTTATCAGCTTTTATTTCAGATTAAAAATGCCTTGAAGGCAGGAGGTATTTCATATATATTTATTTCACCCTGACCACTTTTTGTGGTAAGTACTCACAGCTTTATTAAGTTTTAAGATAATAGACCTTCAAGATAAAAAATCAGATGTTAATTAATTACATGGAGACACAGAAAACTCTCAAGTTGTCATTAGGTGAGAATAGCCACCTTTCAGCCACATGTGACTACTAAGTCTTCTAAGTACTCAGTAAACAAAATGTACTAAATGTAAAAAGAGATACATACTGAAGTTCAAAAAGTATAAGTTAGGCGCTAGTGTCTCATGCCTGTAATCCTAGCTACTCAGGAGGCTAAGATCTGAGGATCACAGTTTGAAGCCAGCCCAGGTAGAAAAGTCCTTGTGAGACCCCTATC
The DNA here is from genome assembly GCF_000151885.1 of Dipodomys ordii. Taxonomy (NCBI): domain Eukaryota; kingdom Metazoa; phylum Chordata; class Mammalia; order Rodentia; family Heteromyidae; genus Dipodomys; species Dipodomys ordii. Next base: position 2,790,779 of record NW_012267330.1, read on the forward strand.
TCCAATTAACTACTCAAAAACCAGAAATGAAGCTCTGGCTCCCTGAGCAAAAGAGCTCAGAAATAGTGCCTGGCCAGGCCCAGATCACAAGCCCCAGGGA
>NW_012267330.1:2790928-2793647 GCF_000151885.1 Dipodomys ordii
GCCCAATGTTTGATGTTTCCTGATTTATATATAATCGTGTAAGATATTATCACTGAGGAGTAGGGTAAAGGGGACCTACACCCATGGCTCCTGTATAGCTGTTTTTGTAGCTTTCTAGGTATTCATAATTATTTCAAATTTAAAACCTGTGAGATTATTTCCACATTCTACAGATGAAAGACATAAAGATTGCAGGGGGATATAGCTTTGAATAGGAGAGTAAGGATTGCATTCCACGTCTCTGACCCAGGAGTTGTGAGCTTCCCTCTCCACCACAGCAGCCCATATATGTGTGAAAGAAGTTTTCAAAAGCTGGTCTTCATGGTCTCAAATTGCTCCACTTGTTTTTTTTTTCTTTGAAGCTGCTGAGTGTCTAAGCCTGCTAAGAGAGTAGTAATAGGGGGTTTGGATTTCTTCCCATGCAAGCAGTGGGAGCTGATGGCAGTTCATTTGAGAGGGGCTCTGCCACATCACTCTAATTCACTTCTTACTCCACCTCCAAGGCTGTACTGAATTGGCCCTGAATACCTTCCATTTGCTCTCAGAGCCACGAAACACCCTGCACCCATACAATGATTTCTTCATGGTTCTCCCATCTGCCTTCAGCTTGAACAAAGTGGGTAGAATAAGGTTGGGGTGATGTGGTTGATCAAGATTCTTCACAAACTTCAGTCAGCCACCTGCACCTTTTTCTAGGTCCAAATGGTCTAGTCTAGTTTGATGAAGAATCTTTATCAAGAACCTTAATAAATCAGTTTAGTGAGAACTCCTCACCCATCAGTATGTGATGACTCTTGATACCTGATCAGGTTCCTTATCCTCCATAATTCTCCACACTTGGGGGATGTCTGATCACTGGCATTTCTTCCACAAAAATTCAATTGGGTTGAGTTAGCCATAACCTCCCTTACTTCTGATTGCTCCTTTTACTATTATTCACCACTAAGCCTATCCTGCTCCTTGGCTGTGTATTTATTCCCAGTTTCCTATTCTATAGAATCCCATTACATCTATTGTGATGGCCCCGAATAAAATTTGACTTAACCATGTTTTAACAATTGCCATTGAATAATTTTTCTCTAGCCTAGTCTGTTATGAAGGCACTGAGACAAGATGCCTGGATTTAAAGGCTTCTAGCTCATTTGAGAACAAGAATAACCAAATTACACTTAAGGAAGGCAGTGTATGGATTGGAGAATCAGCAGAAGCTCTTATCAGCTTTTATTTCAGATTAAAAATGCCTTGAAGGCAGGAGGTATTTCATATATATTTATTTCACCCTGACCACTTTTTGTGGTAAGTACTCACAGCTTTATTAAGTTTTAAGATAATAGACCTTCAAGATAAAAAATCAGATGTTAATTAATTACATGGAGACACAGAAAACTCTCAAGTTGTCATTAGGTGAGAATAGCCACCTTTCAGCCACATGTGACTACTAAGTCTTCTAAGTACTCAGTAAACAAAATGTACTAAATGTAAAAAGAGATACATACTGAAGTTCAAAAAGTATAAGTTAGGCGCTAGTGTCTCATGCCTGTAATCCTAGCTACTCAGGAGGCTAAGATCTGAGGATCACAGTTTGAAGCCAGCCCAGGTAGAAAAGTCCTTGTGAGACCCCTATCTCCAATTAACTACTCAAAAACCAGAAATGAAGCTCTGGCTCCCTGAGCAAAAGAGCTCAGAAATAGTGCCTGGCCAGGCCCAGATCACAAGCCCCAGGGAAAACCAAAAAATAAATAAAGTACAAAAAATGTAAAATGTTGGGGCTGGGAAGGTGGCTCAGTGGTAGAGCGCTTACCTTGCATGCATGAGACCCTGGATTCGATTCCTCAGCACCACATAAGCAAAAAGAAAAAAGCTGGAAGTGGCGCTGTGGCTCAAGCAGTAGAGTGCTAGCCTTGAGCTGAAGAGCTGAGGGACAGCGGCCAGGCCCAGAGTTCAGGCCCCACGACTGGACCCTCCCCCCCAAAAAATGTAAAATGTCTAAGAGATACATGAAGAAATGCTCAACACTGAGATTCCACCTCACCCCAGTTAGAATGGCCATTATCAAGAAATCTAATAACAAAAGATGCTGGTGAGGATGTGGCCAAAAGGAAACATTACTAAACTGTTGGTGGAAATACAAACTTGTTCAGCTACTTTGAAAATCAGACTGGAGGTTCCTCAAGACTAAACATAGAGCTCCCCTATGACCCAGCAATCCCACTCCTGGGCATTTATTCTAATGATCACAATCAAGGCCATACTAAGGCTACCAGCACAACCATGTTCATTGAAGCATTATTTACCATAGCTAAAATATGGAACCAACCCAGATGCCCCTCAATAGATGGACGGATCAAGAAGATGTGGTATGTGTAAGGTCTGCACAAGATCACCTCCCTACCTCTTGGCTAAGGCTCCGCCCAGTATCGGTTACCTAAGTAACTGGCAGACCTGGAAGCAGTCACCTTCCCCTTCAGCTAGGTCACATCCTGGTCTACCTCTGGCACAAGCCTGCCATCTGACCTTAGGAGGGTCCCCGACCCTGAGGTCACATCAGGATCCAGTGTGGCCACACCTTTCCCCCACCTTGCCACACCTCTTCCTGTCCCTAGTCTATATAAGTCCTGGGGCAGGGGTGGGTCACCCCTTTTTTCCTTTTTCAGCCATGCCTCTCCACCATGCATGGCATGGGCAGCAGTTTGGTAAATAAACTTCTCCTTTGAAGATT
>NW_012267330.1:2799687-2802578 GCF_000151885.1 Dipodomys ordii
CTGGGTGGGGATGGGAGAAGATGTGGAGATCAGCATAAACTAAGCCTCTTTTCTGGCTGGATATGTTGTAAAGAATGGTGTCCCCATTCTTACTCTGACAGCATCAGTATTTCAAATCAGAAGTACACCCAAATGCATTCCAATAGGGGTATGTGTGTGTGTGTCAGAACCCTTACAAAAAAGTATGGCTGCTCAGGTGTCACCTAGCATAGAAGGGACTAGGAGAAACTACCACCAAGAAAAGACACCTACAAGTGTTCTGGGAAGACTCCCAATTAAGTTCTCAATTCCTAAAATGGGAGAAAGGGTTGGTCATGTTGGAGTGTTGAGGGTGATTGGCCTGGGGAGAATTCACTAGAAATCTGATATTCTTCTCCACACAAGGCATCCTTTAAAGTAATTCTAAAGCAACCCCTCCCTGTCAGGGCATCCCGCTAGGTGCTGAGTACAGAAAAGAGAAAGGCTTGTGCCTCACGGGCTTTCCAGGCTAGTGCAAGAGACAGACACTATTATCACAGCGGAACATCTCTATCCAGGCCAGGGGAGAAGTAAAGGCTTGAGAACTTCCAAAAGGAGATGCTAATACTGACTTTCGAATATAAGGTTAGAGAGTGGGGTCAGCAAAGGTGTATGAAAGACAGAAATGCTTTTAATTAGATGAGGGCTGGGAAGGTGGCTCAGTGATAGAGCGCTTGCCTTGCATGCATGAGGCCCTGGGTTCGATTCCTCAGCACCACATAAATAGAAAAAGCCGGAAGTGGCACTGTAGCTCAAGCCTTGAGCTGAAAAGCTGAGGGAGAGCGTCCAGGCCCAGAGTTCAAGCCCCCCCTAAGAGGTCAGGACCACAGGTTTGTTCTTTTACTCTAAAATCCAGAGTCCTGAGGGATGGAAACGTGCTGGTGGGGGAGGCATGTGGGAAAGTTGTTGATAGGAAGGATTGACACCCTCATATTTGCATTCTATAAGGGCCAGTGGCCGAAATGAGGAAGATGGAGTAGACATAGGACTGTGAGAAGAATTCAGCAACCAGGAATGGACAGAGGCCTTGGGAGTGCTGGAGAAAAGCAGTCTCTTAAACAACTGTGTGGTAGAGAAAATGTAAGATGGACCCTACAATTCCCCTGATATTCATACCCTACACGGTCCTCCCTTTGAGTGAGGGAAGAATCTGTGTTTTGCTTCTAGCCAAAAGAACATGGCAAAGATGGAGGGATTTTACAGATGTAAGATTAAGTTCCTAGGTTCAGTTGATGTTGTGTTAATAAAAATGGATTCTGCCAACTACTCAAAATCTGTGAAAGCAGCATTTTCCCAGTTGAGCCTTAAGATGAGAACACAATCTGTTCATATCCTGACTGGAGTCCGTAAAACTGAGCAGAAGACCCAGGAAACTGCAAGGTAGTGAATGCTGTCAGTAATTTGTTCTGGGGCAACAGACAATGAATACAACCTCCCAAGTTCCTAAGAGCCCTAGAGGAGCAGGAGGCGGTGATAACTGAAGCTAGCATTTATGAATATTTGCTGTTTGCTGTACACATTGCACTCAGATCTTGCACAGCTCTAGTTTATTCACCGCAATAGCAAATTGCATGAATTTACATTTTACAAAGGTATTCTCTTAGCATCTCCTCCTCCATTTTGGTTTGACTGCTTCCATCTTAGGTCCTAGGCCCTTTCCCCGAAATTGGTTGAGCAGGCCAGGCCTGGCCAGAATTGTTAGCTCCTATTCCATTCCCAAAACGACAGGTATCTTCAGTCTCCAGCTCCATCAGTGGAATGCTGTCCACCCAAGTCTAACCACAGCTGCTGCCCTGCCCTGGATTTGGGCTACCTCTGCTTCTGGCAGAGCACTCCCCAGCTCCAAGTGGAACCTTCCAGTAGGGGGCAAGGGTCTCCTAGACTGTCAAGGCCCTAGACTGTGTGAGAAAACTAAGCTAGAAAATCGACCCTTTACTAAAAACAAAAAGATGCCCTAAAGGGAGACCTTAAAACATATTTCACACTTACTTGGGCCCTATTTCCTCCTGCCTAATTAGAATGGCACCTGCCTGGCCACTATGTTTTGCATACCCCCCCTCCACCTGCTCCAGACTTTGCTCTCTGTGGTGGATTCTTTGGTGCCCCGCCCCCCACCCTTATACTACTGGACCATAAAAGATACCTCCTTCTTAGGGACAGGCTGCTACACTCTATCCTGAGAGAGAGCTAGCCTGTCAGTCCTCTGCTGACAATAACTCCCCTTTCTCTGTACATGACTGTGTGTCTGCATGGTTCTCTGGGTTGGTGCTTTTATTGGTGCCATGACTGGAAACTAAGCTCCCCTCCCCCTCCTCCCCCCTCCCCCCGCCTGTGAGTTTTGCTTTTCCCCTAGGGGAATCTGAGCTGTCCCTGGGACCTGGTAGCCAGCTCAGGCCCACACCCAGACAACTGCCCAGGTGAATTCCTCCTGACCCAGTGCCTTTCCTGCATTCAACACTGGTTGATCCACCTCTTTTCAGTCAGTGATGAGTGACCAGCGTCAGGGCTCGGGTTTTCTTCGTGGAGATTCATTTTCCAACAGTGGGAAAACCTTGGCATTGAGTACCACCGAGCCCTTTCTTGGAGGCCTAGGCCACTAGCCAGTCAGTTTAGGCCCGAGAACCAACAACTGCATGGTGACGACCCGTCTTGTTGCTTGTGTTCGGGACCCAGCAATTGTGGGTGATGACCCATCTTGCTGCCTGAGTTCCTCCGGGGACCCGTGGAAGCTCTTGGGTCAACTCTGTGCTCTCACCATGAGAGGAGCCCCGTTTTAAATCCTCAGGATTCTGCTCTAGACTGTCTTTTGCAGAATTTGGGGCCTTTAAAGCTCTTACCTGACCTTAAGCCCCCAAAGCTTATATGCTAATGTA
>NW_012267330.1:2802628-2805105 GCF_000151885.1 Dipodomys ordii
GTAAAACTGAGCAGAAGACCCAGGAAACTGCAAGGTAGTGAATGCTGTCAGTAATTTGTTCTGGGGCAACAGACAATGAATACAACCTCCCAAGTTCCTAAGAGCCCTAGAGGAGCAGGAGGCGGTGATAACTGAAGCTAGCATTTATGAATATTTGCTGTTTGCTGTACACATTGCACTCAGATCTTGCACAGCTCTAGTTTATTCACCGCAATAGCAAATTGCATGAATTTACATTTTACAAAGGTATTCTCTTAGCATCTCCTCCTCCATTTTGGTTTGACTGCTTCCATCTTAGGTCCTAGGCCCTTTCCCCGAAATTGGTTGAGCAGGCCAGGCCTGGCCAGAATTGTTAGCTCCTATTCCATTCCCAAAACGACAGGTATCTTCAGTCTCCAGCTCCATCAGTGGAATGCTGTCCACCCAAGTCTAACCACAGCTGCTGCCCTGCCCTGGATTTGGGCTACCTCTGCTTCTGGCAGAGCACTCCCCAGCTCCAAGTGGAACCTTCCAGTAGGGGGCAAGGGTCTCCTAGACTGTCAAGGCCCTAGACTGTGTGAGAAAACTAAGCTAGAAAATCGACCCTTTACTAAAAACAAAAAGATGCCCTAAAGGGAGACCTTAAAACATATTTCACACTTACTTGGGCCCTATTTCCTCCTGCCTAATTAGAATGGCACCTGCCTGGCCACTATGTTTTGCATACCCCCCCTCCACCTGCTCCAGACTTTGCTCTCTGTGGTGGATTCTTTGGTGCCCCGCCCCCCACCCTTATACTACTGGACCATAAAAGATACCTCCTTCTTAGGGACAGGCTGCTACACTCTATCCTGAGAGAGAGCTAGCCTGTCAGTCCTCTGCTGACAATAACTCCCCTTTCTCTGTACATGACTGTGTGTCTGCATGGTTCTCTGGGTTGGTGCTTTTATTGGTGCCATGACTGGAAACTAAGCTCCCCTCCCCCTCCTCCCCCCTCCCCCCGCCTGTGAGTTTTGCTTTTCCCCTAGGGGAATCTGAGCTGTCCCTGGGACCTGGTAGCCAGCTCAGGCCCACACCCAGACAACTGCCCAGGTGAATTCCTCCTGACCCAGTGCCTTTCCTGCATTCAACACTGGTTGATCCACCTCTTTTCAGTCAGTGATGAGTGACCAGCGTCAGGGCTCGGGTTTTCTTCGTGGAGATTCATTTTCCAACAGTGGGAAAACCTTGGCATTGAGTACCACCGAGCCCTTTCTTGGAGGCCTAGGCCACTAGCCAGTCAGTTTAGGCCCGAGAACCAACAACTGCATGGTGACGACCCGTCTTGTTGCTTGTGTTCGGGACCCAGCAATTGTGGGTGATGACCCATCTTGCTGCCTGAGTTCCTCCGGGGACCCGTGGAAGCTCTTGGGTCAACTCTGTGCTCTCACCATGAGAGGAGCCCCGTTTTAAATCCTCAGGATTCTGCTCTAGACTGTCTTTTGCAGAATTTGGGGCCTTTAAAGCTCCTACCTGACCTTAAGCCCCCAAAGCTTATATGCTAATGTAATCAAACTTGGCTCCAATATTCACTGGACAGTAAGTCCACGTGGCCCCCTCATGGGACACTGGACCCCAACATTTTACTGGACCTACATACAAGTTCTGTCAGTCCACCTTCAGACTAAAAATCATTTGCCATTAAATTGCCTCCATTCCAGCCAAAATTTCTCCAACAAAATGGCCAGTGGTTAGTCTAAGTCTTTTCTCTATCCTCCCTCTTGTAACTGTATTCTTCCTCTCTGCAGCCAGTTCAGATTCTCTACGTAAAAATTGTCTTCTAAAAGCAAAACTCTTCTGGGCCTGCCCGCCTGCGTGGCTGACAGAGAGTGGGGTAAGTACAAGCTTCCAAAGGTAAAGCAAAGTTGCCCTTGTAACTTTTCTCTCCTTTCCCTACCCCCACCCCCCAAAAAAATCCCATAATGGGAGCAGTTTCACAGATACCATCCCTAAAATAAACCAGTACTTTTCTTTCCTGAGTCTACTCCAGGATCTGGATTCTTAGTCTCTCCCTTAAGGCAAAACTCCTCTAGGAGGTTGCTTTAGGCTCCCTGGAGAACCCACCCTTCCCCCATTTTCTCTACAGGTCTTGGAGATTAACACCCACCTAGGAAGACACAAGGCCATGGGGTGGGTTTTTGTGTAGCCTCCACTCTAACAGCAACTTGCTCATCTTCACTCCTTTAGGTTCAAAGGTCACTTTATATGGGAAGATGTCTCATTACCTAAATTGTTTGAAAGGTTTTCCATTCTTGTTATCAATGTTTGCTTAAGCATGGAGATTGTTAAATTCTGCTTGTTGTTGGCTAAATCTTAAATTTTGTCTTGCATTTTTTTTTGATATGTGATTTTTGATATATGATTTTTTTGTTTCTAGCATTGGTCATGTGACGGATTAAATAGAGGATTGGGTTTTATAGGCGCCATCTTGGTAATGTAGTAAATGATAGGAAATTTCC
>NW_012267330.1:2806315-2823274 GCF_000151885.1 Dipodomys ordii
CTATGATTTAAATAAGGTCAAGATTAATACATTTGTCCATCTACACTATTGTCAAGTTTTTACCGTTTTTTGTGTTTTTTTGCCAGTCCTGGGGCTTGAAAGGGCCTGGCACTGTCCCTGACCTCCTTTTGTTCAAGGCTAGCACTCTACCACTTGCACAGCACCACTTCTGGCCTTTTCTGTTTATGTGGTAGTGAGGAATCGAACCCAGGGCTTCATGCATGCTGGGCAAGCACTCTACCACTAAGCCACATTCCCAGCCCCTTAATGTGTTTTTTAAGTATGTAAACCACCTTGGGTATAGAGCTGACAATGGTTTATTTCAATCTTCAGTAGTACTATATTCAGTTAAACAGTTGCTATTTTAAAACTTCCATCACATCCATAGAGTTGTTATCTCAGGTTTTACCCTCTGCAATATTTAGCCACACTCACAGAAAAATAACTCTGACAAGTATTTTATTGGTCAATTCTTCACAAGTTACAGGTAAGCTCTACTTATTATTTCTATTGGTCTCCTTGCTTTACTTGGAAATAAAAAGGGCCTTTGTGACAAAGACTCCTTTGATCTGAGGATTGCAGTTCAAAGCCACCCCAGACAGAAAAATCCCTCAGACTCCATGTTAGTGAAATGAGTCCCTACCTATAGCTTAGTCTACTCCTTCTCTACTCCATAGCTTAGCATGCCCCCTTCCTAGGCAACACCAGGCAATACCAGGCAACACCATGTAGTAAAGGCAATAAATAATCAAGTTCCAACCCCCTTTACCTTGGGATGGCACTTCTCTGGGGCAGCTACCACCATATAAGGCAACAAGAGCCCTTTAGAGAGACCTTCAGCTCTGGACAATTGCAGGACCATTATCTACTATTTGGACAGCAGCCATAAATCCTAATCCATCATGACAAAGCCCCTGGCCCACATGTCCCCACCAGGGTCTCCACCTCCTAGCCCCTTCTAGCCCCTCCTAACTCCCCTAGGTTATATAGGTCACCCCAGACAATAGCCAGTGCTTCTTTTCAATCCTCCCTTGTGAGGAGTCTTGCTGGCCCCCTCTCCTGGCAATAAACCTTTCTTTGTTCTCTGTACCTGGATGTCTGCGTGGTTCTCTGGCAAAGTCTAAGTAATCTAATTGAGCTAACATGCCATCTCCCAATTAACCAGCAAAGATCTAGACTGGAACCTGGTTCAAGAGATTCTTGTCTCTAACCAGCCAAATGCTGAAAGTGGTGTTGTGGCTCAAAGCGGTGGAGTACTAGCCTTGATCAAGCAGAAATACTCAGAGACAATGCCCAGGCCTCGAGTTCAAACACCATGACTGACAGGAGATGCCAACTGGGACAAGCCATCCCAGCAACAGGCAGACCCCCAGGACAAAGCCAGTTCTGACAAGCAATTATGGAGAGGAGTAAGAGGGGATTGTGTCACATCCTAAATAGAGCCACTCTGTGCTCACCCTTTTAAGATTAACCAGAGCTGGGAGATCAAGAGAAATAGTTAATAAGCTTGTCTATACTTATCTACCTTCTACCTGGACAGGAACTTACATTCTTGCCTTTGTTACATGCTATCTGCGTTTATAGTAAGTCTTAGACTCAGGACAGTTAGCCTTGGCAGCTTCCTGGGTCTCCCATACATACTCTATAATCCAGACGTCAACCAAGGCCTCCTGTTGGCCTCTTAACCACTCCAATCCAGCCCTAGTCGCTGACTAAGGTTATTCTCAACCAGTCCACTATGCTCTCCCCTACCCAGCTGCCAAAAACCTAGTACAGTTACATGGGAATTCCTCTTTCCCTATAATATAGGCCACAACTGGATTTGTGCTCCAAACAAAACCTTCCTGGCTTGTGCCCAAGGTGTGTTTTCCTGTGTCATTCATATGAACTGGTCCTGCCACCTTGTCAGTCTTTTGCCCAATCTCACCTTTTCAAAGCCCTCACTCAAGACACTACTGGAACAAGTCAAGGCCATCCTATTATGACAGGCCACTGGAGGCTTCACTTACACTGCCCTGCCTTGCACAGACCTGGATCCTAAAGACCCTCAGCCCTTCTGACTCAACACCCCCATGCCAGCAGGAAGTGACCGGAAAAGACCATGATGCCTGTTGGCTATGGTACCTTTAAATATTTCTGCTACCTCCTCCTCAGGCTCCTGTGATCCTAAGATAAAGCTGGAATGGGGAGTCAGGTACCATGCTGTCTCCAAGACTGAGAAGGAATGTCAGGTCTTTGATAGATCCTTCTGAGGATCAATCGCTCCCTGGCTTATGCCTCTCTTGGGTCCACTAGCAGCAATTTTTTTGCCTTTTACTAATTGTGCCTTGCCTTTTTTGATACCTAAAAAAGATTCTCATGGAAAGGCTGAGGACCTTTACCAATCAAACTGTCAACCAAATGTTTCCCAGACGGTACCCAGTCAAGCAACAATTTAAGGACCCCTATTGACTACTTCACCCCTTCTTAGCGGGAAGTAGCACCAGAAGAAACAATAACCACCCATGCTGCTCCTAAACTGGTACCCGCACCTATCAAACAACAAAGGGGGAATGTTAGTGTGTCCTCCCCCAGTTTGGTTTGACTATCTCCATCTTAGGTCCTCTGACCTTTACCTGAAATCAGGTGAGCAGGCCAGGCCTGGCCATAATTGTTAGCCCCCATCCTATTCCCAAAACGACAGGTATCTCTAGTCTCCAGCTACATCAGGTCTGACCACAGTTGCTACCCTGCCTTGGCTGTGGGCTACCTCTGCTGTCCAGCAGAGCACTCCCCTGCCCTGAGAGGAATCCTCCCGCCTCTAGCCCCTGGACCATGAAAGATACCTCCTTCTTCGGGACAGGCTGCTACTCTCTATCCCCAGCCCTAGCTGACATTAAAAACTCCATTCTCCGAGCATGACTGTGTCTCCATGTTGTTGTTGTTTTTTGGGGGTGTGTGGCGCTTTCATTTTCCCCTTGGGAGAATAGGCAGAACACAGCCCCCCATCCTTCCTCCCAGAAATCAGTTTGTCACTGATTTTACTTTACATATTGCCTGCTAGGTTTTTTTAAGCAAGTTCCATAGAACCTACTAAATTCTATGTATCTACTACAGGGGAGCCTCAGGACATTTCAGGATTCATCTCTGGTTGTACTTCCCATGAAATAACTCTTTCAGAGAAGAAATATTAGGCTACTCTGTTTTATGTAACTTTTATTAGGTGGACAACACAGTGCAGAATACAATGTTTCACCTTTTGTAAACAGACATTAATAGCCTTGACTTTGAGCCTCCCCCCACCCTTTATATGAGCCAGAATGACCACAATACAGTCTGGCCAAGTGAACTACAGGGAATCATGAATGCAGTTTAGTAGTAATACACACCAATATGCAGAGATTTCAAAACTTTTTTTAAAAGGATCATTTTCTAACACTATCATTTGATCTCATCTTCACGACTTTATGGAATAAAATAAAAAATGTTAATTTTTGTTGTTCTCCATCTGCTGTCAGCATTCATAACAAGTGATACAGCAAAAAGAACATGTGGACTTTTCTTTAAAAGGTTTTAGTCATGAAAAAGAATTTAACTTATAGAGTACCACTTTACTAAAGACCATTAAGTTGCAATTATGATACTTTTCAAGAAGCCAACTTGTCAAAGAAGAGCTGATGGTTTCATTTTTTTTGTGTTGTGGTATTTATTTTCCTTTTCCTTTTTGTAGAGATCACTTGTAACACTGAAAATCCTACAAGGAAGTTTTTCTTCTGTAGGGCAGGGAAAGAAGCACTTCAAGATACTTATAACTTTCAGGAACTAGAACAACTACTGATCACAAACTGCATGCTTAAGTGACAGTACTTTTTTTTTTAACAGTCAAAGGGGAACCAAAAACACAATACATTTAATTTAAAGCAGGCAGGAAGACCAATCACAAATTATCTATTATATTCCATGAATAACACAATAACATCTTTATACATCTTTGAGAGGTTTCTCCATACTTGTGAAAAATAGGGCTGAAGTGCCAATGATTGCCTAAAGAGCCATTTCATCCCTAAGGCTCAGATAAAAACCTCAGTTAGTGGTAATTGCACATTTCAATTCCCATCTCCTTTTAAGAGGCTTATTCTGGACAATTACTGAGATCAAGACCTTTAAAACTTCAATTTCTGCAGTCACTGCAAGACAACATTGAACTTGTATTGAACTTGGAAAGTGGTCATGACTCATTCCACACTAAAACACTGAAAATTATCATTATTTACAATGGAAAGCTATTCATTTGCAGAAAGATTTCCTTCTCAACCAAGAGGCTCAATGTTCCCCTGCCTCCCCTCCCTTACAGAGGATCAGATTAAGAGTTGTTAACACACTTTTTCCTAAGGGGTCATGTTTTTGTTCAACAAGTATTTATAGAATGCTGGCAAGCCAGCAGTAAATAAAAACACTCGCTCCCACAGACCTATTTACTCTGGACTGACATGCACAGAATAAACTGAATGCAAACCTACACCTTCCATCTGATTCTTACAGGTAAACTAATTCCCGAAGGACTAGTCATAGGGGCCCAATGACCCCCCCCCACCTCAGCTTACACTTGTGTAAAGAGGAAATTGATATGTAACCAACATGCAAACCAGACCCACTGAACTGGAAAGTTCCTAGCTTGTTCACAGTACAAATACAAAACAGGATGACCGCCACCCCCCCCCCCCCCCCCCCGCCGCACCCGCTTTGAATTAGATTCCTATCTAGCCTCCTGAGTAGATAGGATAATAGGTAGGCTTGAGCTACCAGTGTCTCTTGCCCCTTAGGCTTGAACTGGAAGACGGTACTAATGTGTAAGCCTTGTGATCTAGAAGGGAACAGCAACCAGGGCTGGTGGCCTGGCTGTCACACACACTCCTGCCACTCCCTCCTTATTGATTCCGCTCAGTCTGACTCTAGAAAAATGACATCAACTCAACACTCGAAAGTGTGCAAACATGTTACATAAACAAACATACCGCTGCTCTAAGGTTGTAGAATTACATTCTCAAGGACAAGAGGCAGCTCCTCTGAGTGGAGCTTGATTTTCAGCCATGAGCCACTTATCTTAGATGACAAAGACCTCTGGAGAATATTTAAAGTGGTATGTACTGCCTACAGTCAGACCACTCTGAGTGCCTGTAGCTTTAAAAATGCTGCCTACAGTCTTCACCTCCACAGGAATGACCTCTGCCTGGTAAGATCCCAGGTGTTCTGGCACACCAATCTCAGACTGACCTGTGCTGGTCCCAGGTGCCACAGGTGAGCTCTGTCTGCGGCAGGTGAGCTCTGTCTGCGGCAGGTGAGCACTGTCTGCAGCAGGTGAGCTCTGCATCCTGTGGCTCACTGCAGGTACAGCAGCCCCTCACCAAGTGAACCAGCTCGCTTCAGACCTGTGCACCCTGTGAAAAGCTGTGCGTGCTTTATAAAAGCAGTTTGATTTGCCGTCAGAAACTGGAGCCTGAAGATAGTCCTCCAGGTTAGGTAGTGAATGGAAGATTTCACTTTCTAGGCCAAAATACTGCCAGACCCCACACTAGCCTTCTGGAACCCTCTCCATGGTTCATCAAAGCTCCACATGGCCACAGGGATGTTCTCCCTTCCCTCATGGGGAAAGGCACAGAGATGGCACTAGAGCCCTTCTGGTGCAAAATCACTCTGTTGTGCTCAAACTTCAACAGAGATTTGTAGCTAAAGAATTTTAAGAGGAGTATAACTTAATGTAAGCTAATAATAATAGTAAAATAACTTTAAGAGGACCATCTGCCTTTAAGAAAATGTATAGTAAGCTGAGCTCCGGTGGCTCACGCCTAAAATCCTAGCTATTAAGGAGGCTGAGATCTGAGGATCACGGTTAAAAACCAGACTGGGCAAGAAACACCATGAGACTCTTATCTCCAATAAACCACCAGAAAATCGAAGTGGCGCTGTGGCTCAAGTGGCAGAGTGCTCACCTTGAGCTGAAGAGCACAGGGACAGCGCCCAAGCCCAGCGTTCAAGCCCCATGACCGACAAAAAAAAAAAAAAGATGGGGGAAAAAGGAAGAATGGAGGTGTTATGGCAGGAAAAGGAAGAATGGAGCATCTCCAGTATTATGGCAGGACCTTCCCTGTGGGACTCTCCCCTCCAGGCCTGCCTCCTATGGCTGCCTAGTACTGGACTCTGCAGCCCTCAGATGTGCGGTTATCTATTCCTGTCTGCACAACAGTGCCTACTGTGAATTCCCATCCTCAGAATGGGAAAATGAAGCAAAGAGAGACCAAGGACTCCAACTATACACATTCTTAATTTAAGGATTGTAAGTGGTAGGGTTGAAGTTCCTGCTCTCCTAAAACATCCATTTTTACCACTTCAAAAAAACAAATTAGAAGCTGGGGACCAGTGGCTCATTCCTGTAATCCTAGTTACTTAGGGGGCTAAGATCTGAGGATCACAGTTCAAAGCCAACCAGGGCAGGAAAGTCTGTGAAACTGTATTCTCCAATTAACCACCAGAAAGCTGGAAGTGGCGCTGTGGCTCAAAATGGTAGAGTACTAGCCTTGAGTGAAAGAGTTCAGGGACATCACCCAGGCCTTGAGATTCAAGCCCCATGATTGACAAAAAAGTAAAATAAAAATGAAAAATTAGGTGGAGCTTACCGGGAAGATGGTATTTTTTAAAACCACATTCTAGAAAAATATTTCAAAGAAAAAAAAAACCACAGTAGAGAATTAGGACAGAATGGTTCAGTAAGTGACATAAAGTATAACAAAGTCAGTTATCTGGGCTAACATCATTTCTAACACACTACAATTTATTTGTAATACATGTCATGTAATAAGTGAATAATTTAAAGAACTGGTTGCATTCATATCATTAGTTTTCATCTCAGAACTGTCACAGAAGTACAAATGAAACCTGTGATTCTGTGTACCCTGAAGGGCAGACAATAGTTTCTAAACTCTTCTGTTCTTCACTAGAAAGCAGCTGCATGAAGGTTAATAATGGTTCCTAAAGACCAAGTAAACTGTGAAGGCCACTTTTGTGACCAAAGATAAAAATGCAAGGAACATAGACAATACAGTCTTTATTTATAAAATGTGAACATCTAATAGATTTCCATGTCCAGACTATAGAGTTTTTAACATATTCTGAATCAGCCTTAAATGTTTATGAAATAATGCTTATACTAGACTTGGACATCCATTTGTAATATTACTCTCGAATTCTTCATCAATGCTAGCAAGTTCTTCTCAATTACCTAAATCCTAACATTGTATACGTTAAAAAAATTTTTTTGGGGGTGCTGGTCATGGGGCTTGAATTCAGAGCCTGGGTATTGTCCTCGAGTGTTTTTGCTCAAGGAGGTTAGTGCACTAACACTTGAACTATGACTCCACTTACAGCTTTTTGGTGATTGGAGATCGGAATCTCACAGACTCATGCCTAGGCTGGCTTTGAACCACAATCCTCAGATCTCAGCCTCTTCAATAGCTAGGATTATAAGCATGAACCACCAGCACAAGGCTTAGAATGCATTTTTAAAGACTATGCTTAAATAGAAACCAAATCAACTGTTAAGCTGTTCTTGGCTCCAACCAGACAACAAATGTCATTGATGTGCCTGGTCATATTAGGCTTCTGTAAATATTCCTGTGTTGTTCATGTGTTTAAGTAAAATCCTGCTTCAAATGCTTTCGTAACACCCTGTCGATCTCTTTGGAAGTGACTGAGTTATCATCTATAAATTCAGATTTCTCCACTTGGCAATGTTTTGGGGCTTCTTTCTTGAACTGAGTATGGTATGAACTGAACATCCTTTCAACTCTGTCTCATTAAGTGTGATTTCACTCAGAGCAGTGCTGGGCTGTTGCCCTGCAGAGAAGAGGGCAACCATCAGCAGATACAAGGTATAATTAGCAGCATCTGGCAAGTAATGGTAAAGGAAATTCAGGCGTGGCAGGGCCAGAGCACCAGGCTGCTGCCAACACAGGGCCCTGCCAAGCACAAGTTGACCTCTGGGCCTGCAGTTAGCCAGAGAATTCTTTTCTTGTCAAATGTTGAGTAAAGGTACACATGAATTTACTATTAAATTATATTCTGATATGTTTATTACTATCATTATTATTTGTATATATGCCAATACTGGGAAGTGAACTTAGGGCCTACAGGCTGTCCATTAGCTTTATCACAGCTCCACGTCCAGCATTTTGCTAGGTAATTGGAAATAAGAGTCTCATGGAGTTTCCTTCCTGGGCAGTCTTCGAACCATGATTCTCAGAACTCAGCCTCTTGAATAGCTAGGATTACAGGACATGAGGCACTGGTGTCTAGTTTTGATATGTTTATTATTATTTCATAAAGCAAAACAAATCTTTTGCTTATTTCAAGTAGCTCTATGTCTTGTACTGTTGGCAGAGAAAGTTGTCTCTTCAAAGCTCTAAAAGGCCCTTTGCCATTCTTCCTAGTTCTTCCACGGCTCATCGATGAGGACACACATACATATGGCTTGCTAGTTTAATGCTGCTTCTTGTATATTGTATGTTGCTTCTTTTATAACATTTGTTGACCATTGTGTTCATGAGAGACTATTTCTACCAAATGCCACTTTCTGTACCAGCTGTGACCCCAACAGAGGTGCCTTAGCCAAGAGATTTGAAGGGATTTCCTCTTCAAAACAAAACTTTAGCAGGAAGAATTCAGAAGTCTCTGGCGAGCATTCTTCTCTTCATTATTTGCTTTAGTTTCATTGTGCAGGTTCAAATCTGTCAAAATTGAAAACACATGACATAGATGTAGTAGAAAATACTGGTACTAATCAACTTCTCTCTGTGAAAAACATTCTTGGCAGGCTCCAGAGGCTCATGCCTATAATCCTAGCTATGTTAAGAGGCTGAGATCTGGGAATCAAGTTTCAAAGCCAGCCCAACCAGTCAAATCTCAAGACAAAAAGCCAGATGTGGAGTGTCAGCCTTGAGCAAAAAAGCCAAGCAATATTGAGAAGCCTGCAGTTTAAGCCTCAATACTAGAACACAAAACAATTTGCTTTCCTGCCTGGGCTGGCTTTGAACCATGATCCTCAGATCTTAGCCTCCTGAGCAGCTAGGATTACAGGTGTGAGCCACCAGCATCCAGCAACAACTTTTTTCTCACACTTTAATACTTGGCTTCACTATGTTTTGCTTTGTATCCTAACTTTTCAAAGCACAGTGAAATCAAAGCAGTAATTAAATTGATAAATTCTCAGTCCCTTTAAAGAGAAGGTCAGAGACAACAAGGGAACCAGAGATTACAGAGGCAAAAGCCATATGACAAGACAAATATAAGCAAGAAACACAACCAGGAAGAGTGCTGGAGCAAGATGGCGAAGATTAGGCAGAGAGACTGAGAAACAAGAGGCACACCATCAGAAAAAGCACAACGTTCTTTCTCCTTGGAAGCACAAGGGTAGCATCAATTCATTCCTCCCCCCTGCCTCAGTCTTGGGTTTCCCCTAGGACAGGACAATGACGGGCTAATGGCTCAAATGATAATAATGGTCAATACCAATAAGGAAATGCAGCAAAGATGCTCTAGGAACTCTGTGGCTGGGTTTGGAGAGTTGACCCTACCTGTGAGCTCAGCAATTTGGCTCTGCTGCTCCTCTTCCTTGGTTTCTGCTGACTTGGGCATTTTGCCATCCACAATATCCATCTTGATCATACCAAGATTGGTAAGAAGTAGCATTGGATCAATCCCTTGACCATTGCTTTTAATATTCTCCAGTACCTTCAGGCACTTGTATGATTTGAGTTCACTGATATTTTCCTCCAAGAAGAGATTGTAGAGGCTCAAGTCATTGTACCCTTCAGATTTGAAATGCAGGACATCAAATGTGGGCAGGATCTCATATACTTTGAGAATATCTGTCTTCTGCCGAAAGGGAACCAACAGCGTGTAGATTACCACAGGAGCCAACAGAACATACACCATGAGGTTAATGAAGCTGAGCAGCTGGAAGATGCCGACTGCAATAAGTTTACACTGGAACTGATCAGGGATGGCGCTGTCATTTCTCAGGATTCCTGACTTGATGCTGCATACAAACTCATCTGAGAGCGAGGACAGGCTGAAGTAATAGCTCAGGTAGACACTTGCTGACAATATGATTATGAGTGTCACTAGCCGGCAGCTGATATACTTGAAGATTAAATTATTAGAGTTTTTCTTTGTCTTCAAGTATTGCTCTACAATTGGGTACTTGAAGTGACTTTCGGATATTTCCCACAAACTAAAAAGAAACAAAAATAATTTAGACCCTTCCTATGATAACCAATATTAAAGGCATGCGGATATAATAATGTCAGACTAAAAAGTTTCAAACACCTTGCCAGGAACTGGTGGCTCAGAACTGGAATCCTAGCTATTCAGGAGACTGAGATCTGGGGATTGCAATGCAAAGCCAGCCTGGGCCAGAAAGTCTACGAAACTCTGATCTCAAATTAACCAGCAAAGAATGAAGCTGTGCCTCAAGTGGTAAAGCACTAACGCTGAGCAAAAAACTCAGGGACAACACCTGTGGCCTGAGTTCAAACTGTGGGACCAGCACACACAAAAAAGTTTCAAACGCCCACTATACTTATAACTTCATCAGAGTATTGGGGAATAAAATGAGATTTTAAAAAGAGAGAGAGAACAGAACAATAATAAAACACTTTTTCTCAGTATTTTAAAGAGCAGCTAATTAAATGAGTCTTTAAAAATGCCTAGCAACCTCATGCAAAATATTAAATAAATTTACTGGTTTCTGAATAGGAACTGTTGCATTTAAAAAAAAAACTACCATTTTCTACTAAAGTATGCAGAATAAGGTAAGGAAATTTTCACCAAGTAGAATATATACATATGATTCTACAGGAACAGCTGGAGACATGCAGTGAACATGTTCAAGGCTATGGAGACCAGGCTGGCATGGTGCTGGTCCCACAATCCCCTTTACAGCTACGAGACAGTATTTTTAATCTGGAAAAAAAGAAGGATGCTGGATGCTAGTGGCTCATGCCTGTCATCCTAGCTACTCAGGAGGCTAAGATCTGAAGACCATGGTTCAAAACCAGCATGAGCAGGAAAATCTGTGAGACTCTTATCTCTAACTACTAAAAAGCTGGAAGTAGAGCTGTGCCTCAAGCGATAGAGCACTAGCCTTGATCATGAAAGCTCAGGGACAGTGCCCAGGCCCTGAGTTCAAGCCCTAGGACCAGCACCAAAAAAAAAAAAAAAGGAGGAACAAACAGATAATAAGTTAGCTAATAAGTTGCATTAAGGATATTCTCAAGAGTTAAATGGGATATTATGCTCATTTTGAAGCCAGCCTAAGCAGGAAAGTCCATGAAACTCTTATCTCCAATTAACCATCAAAAAGCCAGAAATGAAGGAGTTGCTCAAGTGGTAGAGTCCCAGCCTTGAATGGAAGAGCTAAGAGTGCCACTCAGGCCCTAAGTCCAAGTCCCAACACCGGCACTCACATATACACAAATGCACGCTCGCACCTACACAGACAAGGTAGATACCCACACTATCAATACTACTGGCAATAACATGAGCCAGAAGAAGAATGTGAAAAGGCAAGGCACTGTCTTCCTTTCTCAACCTTTCTCTAAGCTTGATGGCTCCAAAACCCTGCTTTCCCATTAAAGCAATTTATCTTTAAATAGTACCCTGACCTGTTACCCCTCTGAGGTCCATACTGCAAAGGAGGAGACAGAAATTTCATGTAGCAAAGAAAAGCATCCTAACAGAGGAACAGGTGCTAGGCACACATGCATGGGGTAAGATCTGGGGGACAGTGCACGTGTCTGACTCTCACAAACTGTCACTAGTTGGAAGATACACCTTTCTCCCACTGCCTGGAAATAGCATAAGGCCTAGATGAACAAGAGAAATGTCAGAGAACCTGTATTATAAAACTTCCTGGGGGCTGTTACCTTTGCCCTAGAGTCTCCTTAACACCAGGAACGGGGCAGGCACCATCTCTCAGGTCCAGGTCACGTGCACTCTTGGCGGCCTTAATTGCGCGGTTGTAAACTTTGTCAAGTTCTTCCATGATAAACTTCAAGTCTGAGCAAAGGTGAGGAGCAGCTGTGAAGCGCCAGAACAATGCAGGCAGGTACAGGAGGATTGCAAATAACAATAGGATGTAGGGGAAAAACTGAAAAAAATAAGACAAGTCATAGGTTAACAGACCCTCTTACACAGTAGCCTAACCCTGCTAAGCGCTTCCCATTCCTTCTCATTCTGAGACAAACCCATTTACCCATGTTCCTTGTGGAAACTGTGCTCACTACTAACTTAAAGCTAAAGTAATACTTAATGGGGTACCTTTTGGTAGTCATTCCTATGAAGTAACTGGAAACTAGATATAGGCAGACAGACAGACAGACAGATAGATAGGTAGATGGTATTTCCTTTTTGATCACGGGAGGAAAACAGCTCCTGTATTCTGTAGTACAATATCTGAACAAAATCCTAATTATGAAACAGGTGAACATCACAATGGCCTTTGATAGTTTTTTATTTATCACTTTGTGTGTGGAGGGTGTACATGCTGCGTATAGTCTCAACTGCTTGAGTCACAACTACAGCTTAGCATTTTGTTGGTTAACTAGAAATGGAGTTTCTTGGAATGTTCCGCCTGGACTAGCTTCAAACTATGATCCTCTAGATCCCTGCCTCTTGAGTAGCTAGGATTACAGGTATAAGCTATGAGCACCTGGCTACTTTCTGTTTGTTTTTTTGTTTGCTTTTTGTCGGTCGTGGGTCTTGAACTCTGGGCCTGGGTGCTGTCCCTCAGTTCTTCAGCTCAAGGTTAGTGCTCTACCTCTTGAGCCACAGCACCAGTTCCTACTTTGTGTTTTTAAGAGGCAATATGGCTTTCAAGCTTTGGTTTTGTTCCTCTCTAAAAGCTGGGAAATTGACAAAAAAAAGTGGTTAATTTTGCCTTCAGTAATCCAGTAATTACCCCCAATGAAACAGCTGAAATACACAGTTAGAATTCACAGAATGTGGAAGGGGCCACAGTACCGGATCAGACCTGGAGGACAGTCCAATATTCTCTTCCTCCTTCTCGATAGTTGGATACTATGAAGTCCAAAGAACCCAACAACTACAGGAAAAAGAACCAAAAGGAGGATACCAGCTCTAAGGACAAAGGTCAAAGGACAAAGACAGTAAGGACCATGTGGAAGCTCGTCCACTGGGTGCTTAGCAGAGCCTTAGACAAACCATCACCAGTCAGCACTGAGCTTGCTCAACTGAGAAAAAAGACCAACTTTTGAGGTGAGTACATCACCTTTGGTCCTCACAATGTCCTTGGCAAGGCTGTGTGGATGGCTCCGTTATGCCAAGGGGTAGCTTGGTGCCAGATCACAAAACCAGAGCCAGACTATGACCCTTGAACTCTGACCAAAGAGCCATGCCTTCGCTGTGGCTCTACATCATGTTCCTTCTCTGGAAACTTCTCTCTCGTTTTGTTTGGATTTCTCTTTCTCTGCAATTCCTTGCAGTGGTAACTGGACTGGGTCACAATGGCCTTAACGCATCACCTCCATGCCACACGTCTCTGGAAATGAGCCATGGAGCTCACATCAGGACTTCCCTGTGATTGCCCATGTACAGAGAAGCTACAGACCTACAGAATGTCCTTTGATCTCTTCACCCAATTTGCTCTACTGAGAGTATCTTACATGAAACAACCGAGAGTTGCCATCGGCACATTACTATGAACTAATAAACTTTTATTTGTATTTCACTGGTTCTTCCACTGTTGTCTTCTTTCTATTCCAAAACCCAATTTGGGGTACCCACTGAGGTAGGCTGCTAGAATTTTCATGGTTTATGAAAGTTTCTCAATCTTCCCTTGCTTTTCATGAAATTTATTCGTTTTGGCAGTACTAGAGTTTGAACTCAGTGTCTTACGCTTGTTAGGCTGGTGCTCTACTACTTGAGCTATACCTCCAGTCTTGTTTTTTGCTAGTGATTTTGGAGATGGAGTTTAGTGAACTTTTGTGCCCGGGCTGGCCTCAAACTGTGATCCTACAGGATTACAGGCATGAATCCCCAATGCCACAGTGAAAATAATGCCCCATGTGCTGCTTTATATACCAAATAGTGTCCAACAGACCATCCAATAACTATTTTCATAGAGTAAACAATATTCCAAGTTATCTTATAATTCTTGGGTATCTATGATTTCCATATATTGTTGCCTATTACTATTTTTTAAGATTATAATTTTTTATTGTGAAAATACCATACAGAGGGATTACAATTACATGGGCAATGTAATGAGTACATTTCTTATCAAGCATTGTTGCCTTTTCCTTTGTTTCCCCTTCCCATCCCCTCCCCATCCCCCACCTCCCGCCAAAGTTGTAAAGTTCGTTTTTTGACATAAGGTCTTATACAGCTTATTGTTGCAATGGGTCCACCTGTATCCCTATTTAAACAATTTGTGTTTTCCCTTCCCCTCTACAAAGTATATCAACATTAAATACAGTGAAAGCAGGGGTTTTACCATGGGGGAGGGACATACAAAGCAACAAAGAAACCATCTTATAAATATGTTAGAAACAATCTCAAGAAAGAAAAAAATTTGAATCCTTATCTTGGGGTTCATTTCACCTCACATCAACTTATCTGACTGTTTCTGCTTGAGATTATAATTTTTATTATTAGTGTTGTTGTTATTAAGGAGTTGTACAAAGGATTACAATTCTTAAGTCAGTTTATGAGTACAGTGCTTCTTGGTCAACATCATCCTTTCCTTTGTTCCTACTACTTTTAATGTTAAATTTTGTTTAAAAGTCAATGAAAAATAAAGGTCTTAGCTATTTTCTTTCTTATCCTTGTTGCCAGATCTCCTGATAGCATTGTGAGTCCATCTTTCTTTACTCTGTAAGAGAGAGAAGTGAGCTGGGCACGGGTGCCTATAACACTAGCTACTCAAGAAGATCACAGTTCAAAGCCAGCCCAGGAAGAAAAGTTCCCATGAGACTCTTATCTCCAATTAAACACTCAAAAACTGGAAGTGGCACTGTGGCTCAAATGGTAGAGCACTACTAGTCTTGAGCACAAAGAGGCTCAAGGACAGTTCTCAGGCCCTGAGTTCAAACCCCACGACTGATGGAAGGAAGGGGGAAAAAGAGAGAGGGGAGAGAGAGAGAGAGAGAAAGAGAAAAGGAGAGGAAGAAGAGAGAGGGAGGGGAGAGGGAGAGGAGGGGAGAGGGGAGAGGGAGAATTCTACCTTCTCACAGCTTCACTTTGGGGTTCTAGCCTGGAATAGTCTCAAAATTAAATTAATGTGCCAAGAGCTGACCGACCCATAGCAACACACAAAGCACTCACTCTGTTACTAACTGTCTGGCTATGGGATGCATAGTTCACACAGTTAGTTGGCTAGTGGAAGAAGCAATGTTCACTCAATCCTCACCCAGTTTGACAGCTGTTATTATAGAAATTGCACAACAGCTTGTACTGCTGTTCCACAACTAAAGATTCAGGTTTTTTTTTTCTTCTGGAAACCATGGGAGTGAAATTATTTCTAACTTGGGCTTGTGAAATATTTTTGTAAGTCACTTTTGTTTCAATGCTATTTGAATAACAGCATTTACCTCAAACTGTTCTCCTAAATTAAAAACAGTTCACATACCCAAGTGGTGCAATAATTAGCACCAAAGAACAATTCAACACAGTTCATTGTAATTAGGAAAATGAATGTTTAAAAGTATTACACACCAAGTATTTGCTCTTTTCCTAAAATACCCTTGTACTTTGACCACCTCTGCAGGAATGTAGCTGAAAATCCAATTTTCTGGTTTTCTTTAAGAGTTAAACTTTCTTCACCACCCCCATCAAAAACAAAGAGGCCATTTTTAGTGTGCCTTTAACAAGGTAGCAAAACCAATTCAATTGAAACAAGAATTCAAAAAAATATTATAGTCTTTAAAGAACTTGAAAAAAAAAAAGTCCTCCACTTTAAGAGGGCAGCTACCAGACCAGAAACTTCTTCCTAAGCTCTACCTACTCCATTTTAGAGCGGAGATGCTTAGTGTCTCTCAAAACTCTACCTGCCCTCTTATCTAAACATCTCAGTTAGCACTGACCTCCTCAACAAAGTGACAGTCTTCAAAGCAATGGGGAATGAAGTAGCTGTTCCAATCACAACTTCGGCCTATTGGCTTTAAGCATTCAGTTTGGGAAGATGAACCAAGAGGATCACCAGTTTAAAGCCAGCATGAGCTATACAGCAAAACCTTGTCTAAAAAACAAATGAATGTGGGCCAAAGGGAAATCTATTACATTGTTGGTGGGAATGTAAACTTGTTCAACTGCTCTGGAAAGCAGTGTACAGGTTCCTCAAAAAATTAAACACAGAACTACCTTATGATTCAGCAATTCTACTCTTGGGCATTTATCAAAGATTATAAACCAGGATACACTAAAACAACCAGCACAACCATGTTCATTGTAGCACTACTTCCATAGCCAAGGTATGGCCTCAGCCCAGATGTCCCGCAAGGGATGACGGATGGATCAAAAAAATCGGGTATACGTACACAATGGAATTTTACTCATTCTTTAGAAAGAATGACAATGCATCATTTGCAAAGAAATGGAATGACCTGTAAAAATGATAATGAAGTAAGTCAGGCCTAGAGAAACAAAGGTTGCAAATTTTTCCTATGTGGAAGCTAGAATTAGTTTATAAACAAGTAAATATGTTAGGTAGTATGCAAGGAAGAATATAAAAATTTATTAACTGAAATATAGTAGATTCAGGGAAAAACAGTAACTGTAATACCTAGGAAAGGCAAAATCATAGTTCAACAAAATAAACACCAGGAAAAGAATACTTGAAAGGGATAGGGTGGGGTCAAGGAGAGGTAGGTAGATGAAAGAAGAGAAGAAAAGGGGGAGAATGCAGTAAAA
>NW_012267330.1:2823324-2862240 GCF_000151885.1 Dipodomys ordii
CAAGGGATGACGGATGGATCAAAAAAATCGGGTATACGTACACAATGGAATTTTACTCATTCTTTAGAAAGAATGACAATGCATCATTTGCAAAGAAATGGAATGACCTGTAAAAATGATAATGAAGTAAGTCAGGCCTAGAGAAACAAAGGTTGCAAATTTTTCCTATGTGGAAGCTAGAATTAGTTTATAAACAAGTAAATATGTTAGGTAGTATGCAAGGAAGAATATAAAAATTTATTAACTGAAATATAGTAGATTCAGGGAAAAACAGTAACTGTAATACCTAGGAAAGGCAAAATCATAGTTCAACAAAATAAACACCAGGAAAAGAATACTTGAAAGGGATAGGGTGGGGTCAAGGAGAGGTAGGTAGATGAAAGAAGAGAAGAAAAGGGGGAGAATGCAGTAAAACAAAATTGAACATATATCCTACAAAATTAAGAAAAGTGAGGTAAGGAATGGGTTGAAAGGAATGGATGAGAATGTTGAAAAAGATGATATTGATCAAGACACGCTGTATTCATTCATAAAGCTGCTTTCTTGAATGGCAACTCCTTTGTATAATTACTTAAAGATTAAAAAAACAAAGAACTGGGAGCTGGTAGCTCATGCCTGTAATACTACCTACTCAAGAGGCTAAGACCTGAGCATTGCAGTTCAAAGCCAGCCTGGGCAGAATAGTCCCTGTGAGACTCTTATATCCAATTAACCACCAGAAAACTAGAAACGGAACTATGGCTCAAAGTGGTAGAATGTTAGCCTTGAGCAAAAGAGTTCAGGCCCAGGCCTCAAGTTCAAGCCCCATCACCACCAACAATAATGACAACAAGAAGTTTACAAAATGTACCATTCCTGGAAGGAAAAACAGAACATCTAAGTGGAGAAACCTTGATGATAACCCAGTACAGCCCCTTTCTATGGTCAAGTTACACATGCAAAGACTGAACAACTCTTCCATGAGATGCATGCCACATGTCTCACAGGCTAAAATACAGATGGACATATTTGTTCAAAAGCATCTTTTGGGCACTTGCTTCATGCAGACACTAGATTATGAAGGCCCAGATTCCTATAAACAATGAAAACCCACTGTAGAGAGCATGATCATCTGGGGAAATTACTACAACCGTGGGGAAGGAACAAGTAGGAGAGAAGACAGAAGGTTCACTACAACAGAGACTGGAAGTGACAGAACTGAGCCATTGGCAGGAGGGGAAGCAACGGAGAACTGTGGAGAAAAGGACACACATTAAAGGTGGAGAAGGAGAAGACCTGAGGGTAATACCATGTTCCCCTTATTCAAGGGTATGGACTTTGTACCATTAGCTGAAGCAAGTACACCTCTTTAGGTGTACTAGACTCAGCGCAGAGGGGAAGCATGGGGGAACTCTGAAGAAAAGCCATAGATAATGCCATAGATAACCAAAAATCAATGAAGAGAGAGTCTGGCCAGCCTTTTGATTCAGTATTCAGAAGCACATAGATCACTGAACTTAAGAGCATGGCTAAAATTATCCAAGTAGAATGTGAAAAGACAAGAGAACCAGAGCCTGCACCCTGTAACATTCAGGAGTCAAGCAGAAGGCGAACCTTTGAAGATATAAGAAGAAGGGTCAGAAAGTAGAATGTAGGCAAACCAAAACATATGTATTGGGGGAATAAAATAAAAAGGAATGAAGGTATCTATTCTGGCTCTATGTTGTTCAAATATGAAACCATCTAAAGACAATCCTAGAGGAGGCATTCTTAGGCTGGAACACTGGCTGCTCCTGAGGATACAATGGAAAGGCAGATAGGTCAAGTGGGAGCCTGCCTAACCCATAGTGTGAAGGGCTCCCTTCCACCAGCAGCATTCCCAAGCCACAACAGGAAGCTTCTATGATGGACAGAGTCCAGCAGTATAGATTCCATCTGCTTCTCCTCAACTGGAACAGTGCTGGGAATCAGGCCCTGGGCAATACAGACGGGGAAGAAGTGAAAACTAAAGGCAGAGAAAACATATTCACAATGAAAACTTCCCCAAATCTTGAGAAAGAAATGGTCATCCAGGTACAGTTAGCTGTTAGACTCCAAAGACAAGACCAGAAGAGA
Source organism: Dipodomys ordii (assembly GCF_000151885.1). Taxonomy (NCBI): domain Eukaryota; kingdom Metazoa; phylum Chordata; class Mammalia; order Rodentia; family Heteromyidae; genus Dipodomys; species Dipodomys ordii. Next base: position 2,825,419 of record NW_012267330.1, read on the forward strand.
AAAATCTGAGGCATATTATACTTAAAGCATTAGGTACACAAAACAAGGAAAAAATATAGAAAACTGCCAAGAAAAGTGGGAGGACAGTTGAGGATTAAATATTATTCATAATCTTAATTCTTCAACCAAAACACAGACTTGCACACTGGATTTATGAACAAATCCTACAACTTATCGCCAACAAAAACTACATGTTACTGAGAAACACATGTTGAAATTTAAATAATGGGAAAGATATTGTAAGCATCCTCAACTGTCCTCCCACTTTTCTTGGCAGTTTTCTATATTTTTTCCTTGTTTTGTGTACCTAATGCTTTAAGTATAATATGCCTCAGATTTTTCTCTTCTGGTCTTGTCTTTGGAGTCTAACAGCTAACTGTACCTGGATGACCATTTCTTTCTCAAGATTTGGGGAAGTTTTCATTGTGAATATGTTTTCTCTGCCTTTAGTTTTCACTTCTTCCCCGTCTGTATTGCCCAGGGCCTGATTCCCAGCACTGTTCCAGTTGAGGAGAAGCAGATGGAATCTATACTGCTGGACTCTGTCCATCATAGAAGCTTCCTGTTGAAGAGCTGAGGAACAGCGCCCAGGCCCAGAATTCAGGCCCCACGACTGGACCCCCCCAAAAAAAAATACAATAGACTACAATACAGTAATAGAGTCTGACTTTCATATACTGCTTTCATCACTATACAGGTCATCTAGACCAAAAAACAGAAAATTAGAAAGCAAATTTCAGAATTAGAAGCTACTATTGATTAAATTAAGCACTTAAGAGGGTCTGAGTAGTGAACGTAAGAGTCATGGTTGGATGAGTATTTAGGAAGTTTCTTTCTCTCTTTGAGTATTGTTTGAAAGGAATACAGCTAGAACTGGAACCAAAGGAGGCATTATGTTTCCAGAAAAGTCTCAAGGAGAAGGATTGCAAACTACAGTAGTGGCTGTGGGATCAGGCTCTAAAGGAGAGGGTAGAGAGATTCAGCCAGTTAGTGTGAAAATTGTTCCAGAACATGGAGGCACCAAAGCAGTTCTAGATGACAAGGATTACTTTTCATTTAGGGATAATGACATTCTTGGGGAAGTACAAAGCATGAATACATCTCTCTAATGGCATCATGTGAAGCTACCCATACCATGGAAGTTCTAACATCTTTCACGATGTAAATAATTTCCATGTCTCTCTTTAATAATAAATTGATGGTTTCTAAAAAAAAAAAACTTAATAGACATGTACAAACTATTTCACCCAACAGCTGCAGAATACACATTTTTCTTGGGAGCTTATAAAACTTTCTACTAAACAGATCATACTTTAGAACATAAAGCAAGTCTTAACAAAATAATTTCCTGTACACTATCAGAACATAACGGAATAAAACTAGAAATCAATAGAAAGAAAAACACATGGAAAATGAAAAATTAATTTTTGAATAATGAAGTAACTGGGAATAAAAACATCCCATAATAAAATCAAAATGAAAACACAACTTACCAGAACCTTTGGGACACAGCATAGACAGTACTAGGAGTAAGTTTGTACTTCTCACTGCCTAGATTAAAAAACCTGAGAGAGCTCAAACAAACTAACACTCTAAGAAAAATGGGTCAAAGCCAGGCGCCGGTGGCTCACGCCTATAATCCTAGCTACTTGGGAGGCTGAGATCTGAGGATCGCTGTTCAAAGCCAGCTCGAGCAGGAAGTCCATGAGACTTATCTACAATAAACCACTAGAAAACCAGAAGTGGCACTGTGGCTCAAGCGGTAGAGTGCTTGCCTTGAGCTGAAGAGCACCAGGGACAGCGCCCAGGCCCAGAGTTCAAGCCCTACAACCAACAAAGGTCAAGTCAAACCCAACAGATAAAAAGAAACAAAGATTAAGGCAGAAATGATTGAATTGTAGACTAAAAGAATACAAAGAATCAATGAAACAATAAACAAGACTAATAAACTCTTAAATTAACTACAAAAAAGGAGGAACAACTAATTAACAAAATTGGAGATGAGGAGATACTACATCAAATACAAGTAAAATTCAGAGCATCATATTAGGTAATATTTGATTTTTTTTTGGTCGTGGGGCCTGAACTCTGGGCCTGGGCGCTGTCCCTCAGTTTTTCAGCTCAAGGCTAGCACTCTGCCACTTGAGCCATAGCACCACTTCTGGCTTTTTCTGCTTATGTGGTGTTGAAGAATCGAACCCAGGGCCTCATACATTCAAGACAAGCACTCTACTACTGAGCCAACTTCCCAGCCCTAGGTAATACTTTGAAAACATTCTAATAAACTGGAAAGTCTAAAAGGAATACATAAAACTTTAGATGCATAGTACCAACAAAAACTGAACCAAGAAGATATAAATGACACAGATATATAACAAGCAATAATGCTGACAACAATTAGGTTCACTACTGAATTGTACCAACTTAAAAAAAAAGTACTAACACCAACTTTCCTCAAATGGTTCCATAAAACAGAAAGGGAAAGAATGCTACCAAATCCATTGTATGAAGCCAAGATTAGACTGATAGCAAAACCAGAAAAGGACATGACAAAGAAAAATTGGTAGAACCACTTCCTTTTTTTGTTGTTGTTGCTCAGAATATTTTTTAAAATATACATTGTATTATTATTTATTACAGTCACAATTCTGTATAATAGATGATCAAAGTTTATGCTTCCTGCTTGACAGAAACTTCATACTCCTTAATTAGCATTTTCCTTTTCTTTATTAGTAGAACAATTTTCTTGATAATAGATGAAAAAATTCTCAAGAAGATCTTTGAAAACAAAATTCAAGAGCACATTATGAAGATCATATAGCATGATCAAGCTGGTTTCATGCCAAGGATGTAAGGATGGCTTAACATACACAAAACACAAGAGAAACAAGGAGAAAAAATATCTCAAAAGACACAGAAAAAAAATTCACTTGGAAAAAAAGTCATCATCCATCATGATAAAAATCCTAAAGAAACTAGGAATAGAAGAAACACACTTCAACCTAATACAAATTTTATATAATAAACTCACTGCCTATATTTACTAAATGGGGAGAAGAAATTATTTCCTCTGAAGTCACAAATGATACAGTGCTTGAAATTCCTGGTCAAAGTGACAGCAGACAGAGGAAATAAAAAGGATACAGAGAACTGCTAAAATCATCTCTATTTACAGATGATAAAAGACTAATGATTCCACCAAAAACCTAGATCTAATAAACACTTTCAGGAAAGCAACAGAGTATAGAAACCCAGCACATAAAAACTATTTAGCTTTTCTAAATGCCAACAAACTGAGAATCAATCCCATTCACAATAGCCTCCAGATGTACATTTTAAAATTAAGAATAAACTTAATTGAAAACTAGAATGATATCTACAAAAAAAATTGTAAATCCTTAAAGAGATAAATTGAAAGCTGAGTGCTGGTGGCTCAAACCTATAATCCTAGCTATTCAGGAGGCTGAGATTCAGAAGCCTGAAGTTTGAAGTAACCCCATACAGAAAAGTCTGTAAGACTGTGTCAAAAATAATTAGCAAAAAACAAGTGTCAGATCACAAACCAAGCAAAACATGAGTTCTGAATTCAAATCTCAGTATCTCAAAAAAAAAGAAGAAAAATAGAAGAAAAAAATTGAAAAAAAACAGTAGAAGATAGACCTTCCATATTGACAGATTGGTAAAGTCCATATTATGAAAATGGCTATAGCTATTTCTTTAAAAGACTACATTTAATGCAATCCACACCAAAATTTCAATGTAATTTTTCTCAGAAATAGGCAAATCAGCCCTAAAATTCATATGAAAACATAAAAGACTATGAATACTCAAAGCAATCCTGAGGAAAAAGAGCAACACTTAGCAGCATCACAATATATGACTTATAATTATATTACAGAATCAATATAATGAAAACAGCATGGTACTGATACAAAATAAGACACACAGAACATTGGAATGGAATGCAGGAAATACACCTACAGAGCTAAGCCATCCAAAAACATATTTTGGATAAAAGACAGCCTCTTTAATACACAGTGTTGGGAAAACTGGATATGCACATAGAGAATACTGAAACTAGATTCTCATCTCTTAGCCTCATCAAAAATCAATTCAAAATGGGTCAAAAATCTTAATGAAGGACCTAAGATTTTGAAACTACTAGGAAAAAACATATCATTATACCTTCCTGAATAGTGCTCCAATTGTTCAGGAAGAGCAAAAACTGATAAGTTCCAAAGCTAAAAAGCTCTGTACATCAAAAGAAACAATTACCAGAATGATCAAACAACCCAGCTCACAAAATGGAAGTAAGCTATTCATCAAAAAAAGGAATATCCACAATATATTAAAAAAGTCAAACTTACAATAAATGAAGAAATTTTAATAGATGGGCAAATGTGGGTGCCAGTGGTTCATGGTTATAATCCTAACTAGTCACAAGGTTTGTATCAAAGGATCATAGTCTGAAGCCACCACAAGCAGAAAAGCCTCAGAGATTCTACGTCCAAATAATCAGCAAAATGCCAGATTAGAGGCATGGCTTAAGTGGTAGAGTACCATGAGCAAGCAAGCCAAATGAGAGTGAGAGACCCCTGAGTTCAAGCCATTGTACTGGAACAGACACAAAAAAAGTATATTAGAGTAAGTAAATTCAATTAATATATTATTATATAATTATAAAAAATTCAATAATATATACACATATATGGAAAATCACAATAAAACCCTTTTGTAAAATTATACTACTAAAACTTAATGTAATGTAAGTGGTAGAGCATTGGCCTTGAGCTGAAGAGCTTAGGGACAGCACGCAGGCCCAGAGTTCAAGCCCCAGGACAAAAAAAAAAAAAGGAAAGGAAAGGAAAGAAAAAAGAAAATGTGAGCTATACATACACAAAGAGTATATTATTCAGCCATGTAGAATTAATTTATATCATTTGTAGGGACACGCTAAAGAGAAATATGCCAGACAGAAAAAGACAAAATCACACATTTTGTTTCACAGGTAGGATTTATTTCTCCACAAAAGGATGAGGGGACAAGCACAAAGCCCAAGTTCAAACCCTATTACTTAAAAAAAAAAAAAAAGAAGAATGACACAAATGTAAAACAGAAATTGCTTGGGTATGGGAAACAGAAGGAAAGTGCAGAGAAGGTAAATAAAATGGTAATTATGGGGTAAATATGAGTGGACTACTTTTTACTCATTGAATGAAACAGGAAGGAGGGAAGGAAGGAAAGAGGGAGGGAAAGAAGGAAGAGAGGGAGGAAAGCTCAAAAAGTGAATAACCACCCCTAAAAGGTAATGCTTCCCTGTGTGTGCCTTTAGTTCTTTACCAAAGGGCAGAAATCCAAGGTATGATGCTTTGTGTCTGGAGGGGTAGCTCCTGGAGAGACTCAAAGAAGACAGTGAATGAAGGCACCTATGCATGGAAGAGAAGAGGAACGCCAAGAGAAGAAAAGAGTCTTCACGTGCTTCTACCTTCTCTTTCAGAAGAGCATGTGACTGCCTGGGAGTAGTTCAGGGGTGAGCAAAGGTTTCTTGCAAAAGGCCAGGCTTTGCAAACCCTGTGTCTCTGCCACTATAGTGTGAAACCAGTTACCAAGGATGTGTAAACAAATAACAAGGTTATGTTCCAATGAAACTTTAGCTTACAAAAAAGGGCTGAATTTGACCTAAAAATTGTATCATAGTTTGTCAATCACAAAATGGATTCTTGCTGTATGGTCCACAGACTAGTAACTTCGGTATTGCCTGAAGTGGTTAGAAATTCAGCCATGTAGGTCCCCACCTGGCCTACCAAATCAGCTTACATTTCCACACGATGTCCAGGTAATGGGCATGCACCCATGGTCAACATCCTCGGTCCCCACACGACCTTGAACCAGGCCAGCAGTACCAGGAAATCCAAGGAAGCGAATAGAAGGATGCTCTGGGCTTTAACCCCAGAGGTTCTACCTTCCTGGTGAGATGGGACTAGGAAGCTGTGTTTTCAGAGGCCTTGAGAAGTTCCACACCAGATCAGTGGGCTAAGGCTACAGCAACAGCATACCTCACAAAGCTGTATTGCTGCTGCTGGCAGCTTCAGAATTACTGCCATTAAATTTTCATGACTCTACCAAAGAGAAATAAAGATCTGCCCACTTTGTTAAGATTTGTTTTATATATATATATATATATATATATATTTAAATATATATATATATATATATATATTTCTTGGTTTTTCCAGGTTTCTGTTTCAGAGGGAAATCTCACAATTACCTATAATTTGAACTTGACCCCCCCCTTTTTAACTTGAACAGAGAATGGTTCTCTCTCTCTCTCTCTGACATACACACACACACACACACACTCACTCACTCACTCACAAGCTGGGCACCTATGGTTCATCCCTATAATCCTAGCTACTCAGGAGACTAAGATCTTAAGATCAGGGTTCAGAGTTAGCCTGAGGAGGTAAATCTGGGAGACAATTAACTAGCAAAAAGCTGTAAGTAGAGGCACGGTTCAAGTTGTGGAGTACTAGCCACTTGGAAAGGGGAGTGAGCTCTAGGCACTGAGTTCAAGCTCCAGTACCAAGACAAAACAAAATAAAACAAAAAGGGCCAATAATCAAGCAGTCCTTGGGTGCCACCTACTGGTCACTGAGTGCACTCACACCTTAGCAAAGACCACATCCATTCTCAGCTGACCAGAGGTTGTCATTAATGAATAGAGTGTGAGCAAATGGGAGGAACAGAAAAAAAAGTGAATGTAGGTGGGGAATAACAACCCTACTGATTACACTGGTGCTATAAACCGCCTATACCAATACTCACTTAAATACTATACCAAATAACATCTTCAGGGGAAGGTGTCTCCTACTTTTGACTGTAGCAATGGCTATGGAAGTGTTTACTCTATGCCTCTAATCCCAAGTGGTTAGTCAGAATGCCCTTGGAGAATTAAAAATGGTTGTGTACAGAACATACCTACTACTTCCTTCTTCTTTTCCTTCCACACATATGGGAGTTTTGTTTTGACACAAGTTTCCCTATGGAGCTCAGGCTGACCTCCTGGCTTATCTGCCTGTTTCTATGCCTTGAGTGCTAGAATTCCAAGGGTGTACCACCACTACACCTGGCCATGCATTACTGAGGGGTATGTGAGAAACGAGACATGGACACATTCTCTTGCCCACATGGGACTTTCAAATTTGAAAACAACCTAAGTAGAATGAAAATGAGCAATTACTATAATTGACAGTGATTTCAGGAAAGGGCAGATGCTCTGGGAATGTACAACCACACAATGTCGTAGACCAGGGTGGGCACCACAAGTCTTTGAATGCACTCCAGTCTCAGAATTTGAATGCTTTCAGGCATGAAGCAGCTCTCCTCTCCACAGAGCACCTTTCCCATCTTACTACTGAAAGCCTCCCTCTGACCCCAATGGCCTTTAAAGCAATTTGACAACCCTAAGCCTGAAGGTTCAAATGAAACTCTAGGTGGGAATGGCACATAAACAGACACAGTAAGCAGATAAAGGGAGGACACTAGAGAGAGCTCTTATGCAGAGGGAGGAGTGGGTGCTGGGCTGGGCTGGGCTAAGGCCACCATGGCTCACAGGCTGTCTTGTTGCTGTCTTGTTAGCCAAAATTGTTTTTAAGAAATAACAATATTACATACTGTAGAGTTTTTGTTAGGAAATGACAGAATCAGATTGTCAATCACAACAAAGAAAAACCCATCCATGATAGAAACGAGTAGGAGATGACGAGGGTGGGAACGAAGGTCATGAGCGCCATTGGGGACAGGGAGAGAAACTGCAGCTGACAGTGGATGGACTGCTGTCCACAAGGGTAGACACTGGGCTGGAGAAGCGAGAGGATTTCAGACCCATTCAAGATGGGACCGATGAGTAGATGGCTGCTATGGTATGGATAATGTTCCCAAAAGGTCCACAGTGAGAAGTTGGGTCTACAGTATGGCGAGACTTGGAAGACTAATGCATAATAGAAGGGTCTTACACTGGGGATGTGCCTGAGGGGAGACCGGAGGATCTTGCCTTTTCCAGTGTGTTTCTCTGTTGCTAGCTTAAGATGGGGGGCACTTGCTCCAACACATGTTCCCGATAGGCTGTGCTACACTCACCCTAGACCCAAGCCCCTGGGACTACACCATCTTGAACATAAGCTTAAGCCTAAATAAATTTGTCTTTACTTCCTAAGTTGTCTGGGCCAGGTGTGTTGGCATAGTGACACAAAGTGACTATTACAGTGGCTGACAACATGAGGGGCTGAAAGAGAGAAAGTTAGAATGGCTGATTAACAGGTGACTGGTAGTGTGGCTCACAGATGTAAAGTCAGCTTGTTTAATGGGTGCAGAGTTTTGGTTTGGAAAGAGGATAGAGCTCAAGAGAGATGTAGTCATATTGAACCATCATTGGTTCATACAGAATTGTCTATCTAAAAATGGTTTAAGAGGTAAACTTTATGTGGCATATATATCACAATGTTCAAGAAGTACTCATTACTTTACTCATGTAACTATAACCCCACGGTACAGCATCTTTACAATAAAATAAAATTTAAAGAAAAAGAGCAGGAGAAAGACTGAAAAAGACCAGTATAGAAAATGAAGGAACATAAAAACAAAGGAGCTATGATTCCAACTCTTGCCTGGTTAAGAAAGCCACATTGTTGTACTCAGAAACTGACATGTTGAATTGAAATCTCTTTGTACAACTTTGTACTTAAAATAAACAGAAATAACCTTTAGAAGATAAAAATAAAAGATATCAAAAATAAAATGAAAAGAACAAAATAGAATGAAAGTCACACTAGTGTTCACATCTGGTACAGGCTGACTTCTCCAGTAAGGCTAAATGCTCCTTCCTCGGCCCAATGCTCCTTCCTCAGCTGAATGCTCCTTCCTCGGTGCAATTCAATGGATTCACTTCCCTTAAACCTCTGGAGGCTGAAGCCCAAAGCCAAAGCACTGGCAGAGCCTTCCTCCCTCCAAAGCCTCTGATAATCCTTCCTTGCCTCTTGACTTTGTGGCAACATGATCATCCTTTCCACCAGTGTCTTCAAATTCACCGTCTTCCTTCCCTTTGTGGCTATATCCAATTTTCTTCTTTGGAGTCATATTGGATCAGGGTGTTACCCTATTCTAGGATGAGTTCCTCTTAACCTATTCCTAAATAAAGACACACTGCACAGTTCAGGGGGTTAAGACATCAACATACCTTTTAGGAGACGTACTTCAACCCACAACATTATCCAAGTCTTAGTCCTCACAACTTTCTCACCCTCTTAGCAGCATTTGGCACAGTAATCAGCACAGGCTGCTTCGAATGCTTTCTAATTATTATTATTTACAGGCTGTTTGACCTTCATTTCCTTCATCATAGCTTTCACATTTTCCTCACCACTCCCAACTCTTTTCCCTGCCAGTTTCTATTCCACCTCTCCAGACCCGGCCTCACCTACACTCCCTCCTTAGGAAATTCCTCAAGTTCCACACCTTCCATACAATCTTAGCTCCTGACAGATGCCATATTTATAGCTCCAATCCACCCTGCCTTCTCAGAAACCATATCCTTCCATGTACTTGGAATATCCACTGAGCCACACAGAGCTCTTGTGGTTTTACTCAGATACCTGCTTCCCTGGACTTTATCAAAGCAGTAAGCAACCCCACCTTTACCCAACACTGTGGTTACATCCTAGATTCTGACCTTTCCCTCATCCTCCTACTTCCAATCAGTAAATCTTTCTGGACGCCCATCTAAGACATCTGGTGCCTGTCCACTTTGCTCCACCTCCAGTGCTACCACATCTGGCCACACCTTTCATGTGCATACTCCAGCTCAGCAGAACTGAGTAGCTATATCAGCAACTATCTGATCTGTATTGTCAAAAAGACCTTGCTCAAAGGAGGAGGCTACAATGCTTGATAAGAAATGTACTCATGGGCTGGGAAGGTGGCTCAGTGGTAGAGCGCTTGCCTTGCATGCTCGAGGCCCTGGGTTCGATTCCTCAGCACCACATAAGCAAAAAGAAAAAAGCTGGAAGTGGCGCTGTGGCTCAAGTGGTACAGCGCTAGTCTTGAGCTGAAGAGCTGAGGGACAGTGCCCAGGCCCAGAGTTCAGGCTCCATGACCGGACCCCCCCCCAAAAAAAAGAAATGTACTCATTATCTTGCCCATGTAATTGTAACCCCTCTGTACAGTATTTTCACAATTAAAAAAAAAAAAGACCTTGCTGTCTGGCTCTCTGAGGAAAGTTTGCTGATCTCTGGCCTAAACTCTTACATCCCCTTTGCCAATTCTTTAGTGTGATCCAATTGGCAATAGAATATTCGTGTTCACAGGAACCAGTGGCGCACACCTGTAATCCTAGCTACTCAAGAGGCTATGATCTAAGCATTGGTTCCAAACCAGCCTAGGCTGAAACATTTATGAGACTCTTACCCCCCCTCCCCCAAAAAAAGCTGAAGGAGAGCTGTGGCTCATGTGGTAAAGTCTTGAACAAAAGAAGCTGAAGGACAGTACCCATGCCCTGAGTTCAAGCCCCAGGACTTGCACCAAAAAAAAAAAAAAATCAAATACCAAATGTACCACTGGATTTATTTGTTGCCTTCCAGAAACATGTTTCTCTCCCCTTATGTCCCCTGGTCAACACTCTCCCTCTGTGCCTCACTCTGTCTCTCTCTGTCGCTCCTCTCTCCTGCACTCTATCACTGAGTAGTATCCCTGGAACCATCAAGTTCACCCTGTGCAGGAACCTGCAACAGCCCCCACTGACCCAGAACTTAGCCTAAGTTCCTGCCTAGTTTTCAAAGAGTCTCTTTAACTAAGCCTCCTGTAAAGGTACTCAAGGCTTTACTGTTGCCTACCCACCATTTCCCAAGGCAATGTCTTTGTGATTGTGGGGCCTAGATTCTTCAACAATGTCTCTTCTGGGTTTTCTCAGAACTCTCATATTATAAAATCTTGCAGGACCACATGCCTTCCCTCCAGTTACTCACTCTTCCATTTCCAGAAGACAGACCCTCTAAAACAGGGAAAAGAATTAATTTTGAAGAAACCTGTCTATTCACATCATCTTCATTTCCTCCCCTTCCATTCACTCTTCCCCCACATCTCTCTGGCTGCTGCTTCTCCACTAGGTTTCCTCCTGCCAGGATCATGAGTAATTTCATTAGTTTCCTAAGTTTTGCTCTATCCTGACTGCAATGATCTCCCTGAAACTGCTTGTAACCGTTTAGCTTTCTTTGAAGTAACACTTCCCTGAGCGTCTAGGAAACTCACACACTCCCTTTTCCACCTAGCTTTCTAATCCTTCCCTCCCTGTGTTCTCTCCCATGTCCAGTTCTCTTCCAGTGAGCTCCTTCAGGAAGGGACATGTCATTTGTTGTTCTCTGCTTCCTATCTTAAGTAAAGCACCCAATCGTCAGGTAAGAACAACTCTCCAGTCACCTGGTGTTTTCAGCTCAGCAATTTCCATTGAATTCTTTTGTGTCTAGATCTTGGTGATATCCTCCATATTAAAATTCTCTGAACACATTACTAAGGACTATTTATAATAAAAGTCTGACTTGGATGTCCAGTGGGCTTGTCTCTATTTCTGATTCCTCCCTCATACTTGGTATTCCTCAGAGAATATTGAACATGCTATGTACAGAGTCAGAGCACAATGTCACCTTCCTCTAGAAAGGAGTCAGTGTTGCTTCCTGCAGATGGGTAGATGAGACACTGATCATTCCAGCTCTCCTCATTCCACTGGTACGAAATGATTCAAATGAGGCAATAGTCCTATGAGGGTCAGATAAATTCTGGATCACACTTTACTTTTAATGAATAGCCCCTGAGGTTCAACTCAAAAACTTGGGGTGCTGACTAGGATCCTTCCAACCTGGTAGGACCTAATCATTTCTATCCCAGCACTGTGCATCTATCAAGAACTCTGCTCAGATACTCAGCCACATGTCCAAGAAAACAAGCTAGTCTCTTACTAAGGCTTGTTACTCACACTGCTAATAGATACCAGCTTCCCCAACTGGAAAGAGGGCAGGCTGGGAATCTACAAGCTGGTTCTAGTCTGTCTAGTCAAAACAAGCCCTAGGACTCCTGGGTCTGACCTCTGATGGTTCCATTATTCTTATTAGTAAAACATACCTGGATAAAAATCTTTAGAGTTTCTGTTCTCTTCAAAAAATTAATTCTCATTACCATCCCTGCCAAGTCTTACATCAGGCAATCCAGTTATCCATTTTTCTTCCATGGCTCCCTCAGTGCTTATTAGTTCAGTGACTGGTTACAACTTCACATTTCTGTAATAGCATTATAACACTGCAACTGTAATAGTGTGGATGAGATTTACAAACAAGCTGTTTGAATTGTGAAGCTATGCCTACTTATGCTGTAGGTCCATGTGATGTGTTGCCCTGGCTACTAAACCATGCAGAGCTAATGAGGACCTGCCCACTGCTAAGGCTGAAAATGAAGGGAAGCCCAACCTAAATACAGACAGGAGTTACTGCAGGTTATCACCATGCCAAACTCAACGCTATAAACAAACATGGAGGAAAACAGGCCTGACTCAAAACAAACCAAAAATAAAAATAATGTTTCGTGTTGGGCTCACACCAGTGGCTCACACCTGTAATCCTAGATACTCAGGAAGCTGAGATCTGAGGATCGCAGTTCAAAGCCGGCCTGGGCAGGAAAGTTTGTGAGACTCTTATCTCCAATAAACCACCAGAAAGCCAGAAGTGCTGCTGTGACTCAAGTGGTAGAGCTCTCACCTTGAGCTGAAGAGCTGAGGGACAGCGCCCAGACTGAGTTCAAGCCTCACGACTAACAAAAAAAAAATGTTTATTGAGTGTCTAGTAGATCAGAGAATTAAACGAACTTGAGCCTTTGGCTCTTTATGTTAAGTGTCTGTGCTTTCCTCTAAGATGAGAGTGCCAAAAGATATAGCAATGTTTTATTTGTTTTCATGAAGGACAAGAGAGCCAGGGATTAAAACTGAGGACAGGCTGAAACAAAGTCCTGGAAGACTTTTGCATGTAGAAGACTTAATTTCATCACTTCATTAGGTTGAGAATATTCTTCTGCACACACTGGCTAACTCTAGTCCTAGCTCCTTACCACAGAGTTACTATATACTTCTCTTTCACAGTACTTTCAACCTGTACCTCTTTTCCATAGGATGCATAACCTAGATATTGATGTCTCTTACATAGTATTTGCTTCCTACCAGAAAGCAAAGGCATCTATTTCAGAGTTGTGCTGTAGCTACCACCCAGAAAGAGTCATCACTAGGCTTCAGGATGCTAAAGTAACATAGCAGCTAAAAGCATCTGAATTATGTTGGTCCTTACTCTGACCAAGAGACCTTGTGTGTGACAGAAAGGCCATTGACTACCTAAGAATCTATGCATGAATCCTAGCTCTGCACTAGCTAGCTCTGCTCAGTCACACCTTCAGATGCACTGAGAGAGTCTGCTGTGGGTCAGAGGTTCTGCTAGGTATCATTCCACAAAGGCGAGGAAGACTTACAAGGTGCCTGCCATCAAAGAGCTCAAATCTGAAGAGTACCTGCTTCCCTATCTGCTACATGATGGTGTCAGACCACATCATTCCTGGGGTTCCTTCCGCTGTTCAGGTTTTGTGGTCAGCCATACATCTTCGTGCAGCTGTGCACAGGCAGGGCCTCTCCAGATTCCAGCCTTCCTTTCTATAAAGCACACAGAACATATGTGAAAGCATGTCCATTACCTTGTGCAGCCACAGTGGCAGGTTTCCAGACCCGCTCGGCAGGGAGCCCTTCTGCTGAACTGCAGCCCAACAATAAGAATCCACAAAGGCAGCCTGGCGCCAGGAGAAAGAACTCGGAGAGAAACAACTTATCTGGGTACCTGAGAAGCAAAACATATTGTTCTGAATGAGTGACAATGCAGTTCCAGACCCTTCCCATACCACCCTCTACTCTTCATTGGTCCTGATTTTAAGGGTCACCTGCCAGGAGAGGGTAGAACTAAAAACAACGCTGAGTTCATTGAAAGCTTTGGAGCCAGGTGTCAGGGGCTCATGCCTGTAATCCTAATTACTCAAGAGACTAAGATCTGAGGACAGGGGTTCAAAGCCAGCCCAGGCAGGAAAGTCATGAAACTCTTATCCTTCATCAACTACCCAAAAGCCAAAAGTGGAGATGTAGCTTAAGATAGAGCACCAGCCTTGAGAGAAAAAGCTAGGGACAGTGCTTAGACCCAGTTCAAGTACCAGTATCAATACACACAAGTGTTAGGTGTTCTGAGCAACACAGATCATTAGGGCTCAGCTGAAAGGAAACTCTTGGAAGAAGCAAACCAGCATAAAAAAGAAAAAGAACCAAAGTGAAATATATGACTAAACATGGACACGGCCAGTCTCATTTAGGGCAAGAGTTAGGATTCAATGAGTAAGTGACAAGGTGAATCGGTATAGGAAACTGACCTTTGTTTTTGAAACGGCTTTCTGGAGCATTTAGAGCTGAAGGAACACTGGTAATAGATCACTGGAGGGCAAATCAACCACTTCACATGTTGTCATTAAAAAAGACATAGGCCAAAACTGCACCCCATCAGGTTATATCTAGAAGACTTTGTGCCTTCCAACAGAGATGGAGGCCGAATGGGAAATGGGAAAAGCTGGGTTCTGCTTGGGGCTGTGCTGAATATGCTCTCCTAAAAAGGGACTGTGGGATTCAGCTTTCCTCAAATCAAACTGGAGGTCTCACCCTGAAATGCTGCCTCTACACAGGTCAAACTGACACCTGACAGACACTCCACACTCCTGATTCACATAGCATGGCAGAAACTGGCCAACAGCCGTGTCCTCCCCGCTGAGTGTGTGTGCCTGGAGCCAGCTTCCCTGGAAAGCCCCTGGCCCCACCGCCCCCCAGGCCCCAGCAAGTGTTACAGATGGTTACGGTACAGGCAGAGGGACAAGTGGACAGCACCCCCACAGGCAGCACATCCCACTCAACATTGGAACCTAAGTGCTTGAGCTCTGACACAAACTGCATGTAAAATGGATCCTGCCACTCATAGCTGACTCACAGCTGACAAAATCTCCAAAACAGGAATGACATTAACACTATGTTACAGATTCACAGATCTGTGCTGGTAATAAAACAAGAATAGTCATGACAGCACTTACCATAGTACCTGGTTCCTGCCAGTTGCTAAGTGTCATATTTTCCAAGTGAAGTAATAAAATCGTTCTGGTATTCCTTTAATGTATGGCCAACATTCTCCCTTCCTTCCTCATAAAGACAGGACAGGGACACTCAGATTTCCCTAGACCCTGGGAACACTAATCCCAGCTACTCAGGAGGCTGAGATCTGAGGATCACAGTTCAAAACTAGCCCAGACAGGAAAGTCCATGAGATTCTTATCTCCAGTTAATGCCAGAAGGGGGAAAAAAAATCCGAAGTGCAATTGTGGCTCAAGTGGTAGAGTGCTGGTCTTGAGTACAAAAGATCAGGGATAGTGCCTAGGCCCTGAGTTCAAGCTCCAGGATAGGCAAAAAATAAAAAGCCAACTTTCTCGCTGGATGGGTGTATGTATGGCTTATATGCCGGGAACAGGAGAGGGAAGTGAGGAGTATACTGTCAAGATGGTGGTTTCTGTGGGGCCCGAGGATCTTAGCACCTCTTCCTTTTCAACACATGCCTTCATGCCCAAAGATACCAAGAAAGGACTTCTCAGACCCTGGGGAGGAGTTCATGAGGTAAAGGCCTATAATAGGGACACTTCTTGCTATCCAGTGAAGGCATAAATAAGAAAGAGCTAGAGTAGTTAAGTCTTTCTTATTCTATTAAACTTGAGATCTTCTCTTTTTTTTGGGAGGGGGGTCCGGTTGTGGGGCCTGAACTCTGGGCCTGGGCGCTGTCCCTCAGCTCTTCAGCTCAAGGGTAGCACTCTACCATTTGAGCCACAGCACCACTTCTGGCTTTTTTTTTTCCTGCTTATGTGGTGCTGAAGAATTGAACCCAGGGCCTCAAGCATGCAAGGCAAGCACTCTACCACTGAGCCACCTTCCCAGCCCTAAACTTGAGATCTTGCACGGTATAAAGCAAGTAATCAGAATGGTACAGGACTCAACCTCACACTGCTCCAGCATTTGTGACTCTTCAAATGCATCCTATGCCATCAATTATCAAGGCTGGGGACACAACAGGAATACAAGGCAGAGAGGCAGTGCTCTGTTACAAACCAATGGCTTCTGATAAATTTCTTGGGAATGTTTATCTAGCCAAACACATACTTAGGAACACAAGCAAGAATGCTAGAATGCTATTAACACCTGCCTGGCCAGGATGTACTTTAGGCAATGTCCTCAGTGAATGTTTTCAACATTTATTAACATTCTCTAGAAAAAAGTGTATCGAACTCTATCTTGGGATCTCAGGATTTCTAACACCATCAGCCCTTTCAATCACTCCCTCATTTAATAGCCTCACAGCCAAATAGGGAGAAAGCCTACTCCCCTTTTACCCTGGAGAAAACTGAAGTTCAGGGAGCTCTGCAGCTCTCCCCTTCCTCTCAGCATTCTTCACCAGGATGATCATGTGGCCAAGCCACAGAATTTCCTACAAGGCTTTGACATAATGGCTAGTCCCAGCAGATGATCTCTCCAAGTGGCAGGAAAAGGGCGAGGAGCCTGGAAAGAGTCTAGGAAAAGAAACAGATTGCGTTTCACTATAAGCAATTCCTAGTCCAAGGACAGGAAACTGAGAGCCAGGCTTGTGCTAAGGTAGAGGCCCAATTGAGAGGGAAAAGCAGGAGTCAAGAACAGCACAGAGCCTCAGGGCACAGCAACAGGGACTATAAAAGCTGAGCAGTGCAGCCCCTACCCTCACCCTGGGGACGGAGAACCTGACTTCCAGGCATCCTGTCAGTGTAGCCAGCTGCTGCAGAGGGGCTAGGAAGCTTGGGCCTTGGACCATCCTGACTCACGTCTCCAAATCATACTGCAGCATCCTTTACCTCACTCTTTAAAACAATTGGGGAAGTGGTGCTATGGCTCAAGTGGTAGAGTGCTTGCCTTGAGCTGAAGAGCTGAGGGACAGCGCCCAGGCCCAGAGTTCAAGCTCCACGACCGACAAAAAAAAACCAAACCAAAAAACCAACAGTTGGGAGACAAGAAGGTTCGGTATTTCTACATTTTCCTAGTAGTCTTCCGCTAAAGAAACTTTCCTGAATCTCTTTCCTCCACCCACATAAACTGCTGCCTAATTATTCATCCTAAAGTTCCCACCTGAGCATGATACATCCTGGCTCAGCACTGCTCTGGGTTACTCCTGCTCTGGGTCCTGATCCAAACCAACAACTGTTGTAACTTGTCTAGGCCTGGCAGGTTTCCAGAGCTGTGCCTTTCCTAACGCTATTCCAGCACCCAAAAGGCTTGTCCTCTAGTGCCCGTGTACAACAATGCTACCTTGACAGACCATCCTCCAAGGCCAGGCTCAGGCACCAACCTCTGCATGAAGCACCATCCCCACAACACCACCAGCACTTCAAAACTATCACAGATGCTCAGAAAATCACCATGAGCCATACAGGCAGATGTGTCTTTATCTCTTCTGGCAATATCTGAAGTCTTGGCAGACGGGACACACTCCCTGTCTCTCCCAACTTCATACATTACCTGTGAAACATGTTTTCACGAACAACCAAGTGCTACCATCAGACACTTGAGAAAATCGAGCTCCACAATACCATGCAGCCAGGCTCACATACTCTGCACCACTGTATGGGCTAAACAAGCACTCTAAACAAGGTCCTAGGGAAGGGCTTTCCATGATACAGACAAGGTAAGAGTTTCAAGCTTATACCCAGAACATTAAAGAATACTACTTCTGGTTGCCTAAAGTTCAGGGGTAGCTGTGTGGCTTTACAGGCAAGTGACTAGCCAAATATGACATAAGTACACAGAAGAAACATGCTCCCTGGGTCACATGGAGGTACTCATAGTATCTGCTAGGTAAGTGACCCAAACCAAACATCTTCTGTCACCTTCCACATGTCTCAGCCTGGAGCCCAGGGCACTATCGTATCATATGTTCTCCTCAGGTGCAGTCCGGGCCGTCCTTAGTGCGAACTGTGCAGCAGAAGCTCATGATGTAGTGGAAAGCGACACAGGTCAAGGGGAGGAGGAGAAGGGCAAGGAGAGCAAGAAACTAGCCCCTGGATTCTCAACGACACCAGTGTGAGCACAAGGACTCGTTCCATTCTTGTCCAACGGCAGCAGGAGAGGCTCTAGTCTATTTCTGTTACTGCTCTCTCTCTCTCTCCCACTCTCAATACACTTTCTTTCAGTTCTTATGCATTACTAACATGGGGCTATTAGGATAGCAGCTGAGAGCTGAGGTCTGGGCTTCCCCCCACTCCACCTCCATTCCTTTCCTTTCCCTCCCTTCCAAGACCCTGAGTAGGAATATCTTTTCTGGGTTGCTTCCACACTAAAGTGCTATGGGGCACCATAGGAATCAAACCTCCTGAGGAGCTAATGAAGCGCATCAAAAATCAAAATATGACTAGAGAGATGCAGTTAAATTGCTGATAGAACTTGAAAAGAACTTTCACATGGAAGGGATTATAAGCTGAAATCAAAGTCCCATTGCAGGAAGCCAAGAAAGGCTGGCTGATGAGAACTGGCCCTTACTGTGTACTTCTGACCCCAACTTAAAGGTGAGGAAAGAGAGAGATCAAGACCTTACAACAGCAGCACTGGGACATCAACCCTGGCCTACACCTCCAATCACAAGGAAGAAGAGACAAAGGCACATGTTATTGAAGAAAACGGTGTCAGAAATGGGGAATGAGAAGAAATAAACTACAGAGTTTCTTAGAGAGGAAAAGAGGGAGTATTTCATACCTGTAAGAAAATATAAGTGCTCTTTATAACCAAAACCTGAAAATGGAATGGAAATAAATTTCTTTCTCATCAGACAAAGCTGGTTCACAGGATTCTTTTTTTCATATCTTACAATCCTGGCTTTTAAAGAGAATGTACTAGGGCTCCTTTGTGACAATGGGCAAGCACATGTACCTATCTTAAAAAAAATCCTGAAGTAGCTGTACAAAAGGGTTTCAATTCAGCATGTCAGTGAGTACAATGCAACTTGATCAATATCATCCCTTCCATCAATTCTACCTATCTTTCCAAGATCTACCAATTCCCTCAACTTACCCAGTTCCATTTTCACATATGAACACTGAACGATATGTTCCTCTTTAAAAAAATTTCTTTGTGCTGTCCTGGGACTTGAACTCAGGAACTGAGCAGTCCCTGAGCTATTTGCTCAAGACTAGAGCTCTACCACTTGATCCACAGTTCCACTTTCAGCATTTTTGGGATAGTTTATTGGAGATAAGGGTCTCACAGACTTTCCTGTACATATCACCTGATGTGGAAGAAGTAGCTGTAATGTCAAAGCTCATAGAATTCACAAACATTATAGAATATGATGATGACAATTTGCCTTGTGAAGGTTAAAATGTGTTTGTGACTTTAAGTATCACTATACTACAATACTGTGAAATTTATGTAATCACTTAATATCATAAAAACCCAGTCCAGCTTCCAATTGTGATCCTCTGATCTCTGCTGCATGAGTAGCTAGGATTACAGGCATGAGCCATGGTTGCCCGGCATACATCTCTCTCTAAATAAGATCCAAATACTTTACTAAGCCCCACTGTTCAGAGCAAGAAACAAAACATTCAGCATCTTGGAATGTATAATTTCCTATTTAATGTTCCAAAAGGCTGATCAATAAAGCAACTCTCTTACTACCAGAAGAGAATGATCAGACTACATGGTCTAGATGTGACCCACATTGCCCACAGCCAAAGATGAAACTATAAGCTAGTAAGCCTAACCAGAGCCTCTTTAAGGCTCCTTTAATTCTATCGGGAACACTAGTATAGCAACAGGATCTTCCAAGTGCCAGAACAGAAGTGAAGAGAAACTGGACAGGGGCCATGACCACAAGTAATCATGGGGCCAGGCATATTTCCCCATCAGGGGCAAAAGACAGGGAACTAAGTGGCCAACGTGGGGTTTTTCTTTTGTGTGGCAAATCCAGGATCTTAGCGTCTGTGTGTGTGAACACACACACACACACACACACACACACACACACACACACACGACAACTATCTCATGAATAAAAGTTCTGTGACTAGATACCACATTGAAAAGTAAAGCAAAAGAGTCATTCAACTATGTATTAAAGATGTAAAAAAGAGTACATTAAAGATATTTTCTAGGGCTGGGAAGGTGGCTCAGTGGTAGAGCGCTTGCTTGCATGCTCGAGGCCCTGGGTTCGATTCCTCAGCACCACATAAGCAAAAAAAGAAAAAAGCTGGAAGTGGTGCTCT
The DNA here is from genome assembly GCF_000151885.1 of Dipodomys ordii. NCBI lineage: Eukaryota > Metazoa > Chordata > Mammalia > Rodentia > Heteromyidae > Dipodomys > Dipodomys ordii. The sequence continues at coordinate 2,845,846 of NW_012267330.1, forward strand.
GGCTTAAGTGGTAGAGCACTAGCCTTGAGCTGAAGAGCTGAGCGACAGCACCCAGGCCCAGAGTTCAGGCCCCACAACCGGACCCCCCCAAAAAAAACAAAAAACAAAAACAATTAAAAAAAAGATATTTTCTAATGTGGCTTAGTGGTAGAGTCCTTGCCTAACATGCACCAAACCCTGGGTTCAATTCCTCGTACCACATAAACCAAAAAAGCTAGAAGTGGTGCTCTGGCTCAAGTGGTAGAGTGGCTAGCCCTGAGCAAAAGAAACTCAGGGACAGTGCCCAGGCCCTGAGTTCAAGCCCCCAGGACTGCCAAAAAAAAAAAAAAAAGATATTTTCTCATCTGAGATTAACTATCTCAGAAATAACATCAGAGATGCCTAGCATAGTCAAAGCGATTGACATTTTGTTGTATTTGCTTCATCCTCCCCTACCCACCCCTGCAACCTGGTTTATTAGAAGAAAAGGAAAATTTTTCTGGACACAAAGAAATGTTTATCCAAAGAAAATAAAATCTATTAAAAGCTACCAGAATATAAATGATTAGATAAGTACAACATAGAAAAGAAAGATAAAGACAAACTCTACATCTCTGAAGTTCTGAGAAAAACCTTGGAGGAGAAACCTTAGAGGGAAACAGGGGAAAATACACAACAGAGGAATCCATCAGCTGCACTGGACACTGATGAAAATGAACTAAGCAACTCAAGGGCAAAGATGGGAGGGAGAGAATGAGAGGGAAAGAGAGAACAGCTTACACTAAGTAAAAGGAAAGAAATGTACATATCACCCGATGCGGAAGAAACAGCTGTAATGTCAAAACTCACAGAATTCACGAACATCATAGGGCATGATAATGACAATTTGCCTTGTGAAGGTTAATATGTGTTTGTGACTTTAAGTATCACTATGCCACAATACTGTGAAATTTATGTAATCACTTAATCTCAATAAAAAATAAAAATTAAAAAATTATTGTAAAGGTGATGTACAGAAGGGTTACAGTTATATGACAGGTAACAAATATATTTCTTTTTGAGCAGTGTTACTAACTCCCTCATTATTTCCCAGTTTTTCAAATTTTTTTTCAGACCTACAGAAAAGTTAAAAGGATATTACAAAGGTATCTCATACTGTTCACACCTGGCCATATATCCTCTCTCTATGTATGTCTATAATCCCACAGGCCATACATACATTTAGTACATGGCTATACAAATGTATATATGGCTATACACATTTTCTTCTCATCTTCTTAGCTGCCAACAGCCATGGGCCTTTATTGATAATTTTATAAGACTCACAAAATTGGCCCTTGTAGAAAAAAATGTTCTCCATCCCTGGAACATATACATTCTTGGGCTGGGAAGGTGGCTCAGTGGTAGAGTGCTTGCCTTGCATGCATGAGGCCCTGGGTTCGATTCCTCAGCACCACATAAGCAGGAAAAAAAAAAGCCAGAAGTGGCACTGTGGCTCAAGTGGTAGAGTGCTAGCCTTGAGCTGAAGAGCTGAGGGACAGCGCCCAGGCCCAGAGTTCAGGCCCCATGACTGGACCCAAAAATAAATAAATAAACAAAAACATATACATTCTTATCCACCTATGTGTGTGTGTGTGTGCGCACGAGCATGCAAGTGCATGCGCACACACATATATGCATGCAAGTCCTAGGACTTGAACTCAGGATCTAGGTGTTGTCCCTAAGTTTTTGTGCTTAAGGCTAGCACTCTACCACTTGGGCTTTCCTGCCCAGAATGGCTTTGAACCATTATTCCCAGATCTCAGGCTCCTGAGTGGGTAGGATTTCAGGCAACACTGGTGCCTGGGTTTTTTTGTTTTTGTTTTCCCCTAGTCCCTTAAGGGTTACTTGCAGAGATTTATCATCCTTAAATCCAAGAACATTCTCTTCACCCAATGCAATCACCCAACTAAAACATACCCTGGACATAATCTGTTATCTATACAGATTGAGTATTCCTTATCCCCTTCGATATGAAGTGTTTCAGATTTCAGAATATTTGTGTAAACTTTAATGGTTGAGCATTCACATAACCTGAAAAATGTGAAATGCTCCAGATTTTAGAATATTTTGGATTTCAGATTTTTCAAACTAGGGATCCCCAATCTATATCCATATTTCCAAAACTATTCTTTACACCAACTTGTCTGCTCTCCAATCAGGACCCAATTCCGTACCGCACACTGAGTTTAGCTCTCATGGTCACTTGATCTTGGAATGGTCTACCGCCTTTCTCTATCATTCACAACACTGAGATGTGATAGCGGATAATCACAAGCTCTCTGCTTTGTACAATTATCCCAGCCCACTGCCTAGATTTGTGTTTGTATATTCTACAGCATGGGAGGAATTCTATGGAAGGGCTTGGGTTTTCTCCAGGATACCACCTTGAGAAGTGCCAGATGACAGTTCCTCCATGATGACATTGGTTAAGATTCCATCAGTCAAGTCTCTACTATAAAAGTGACCTTTTTCCCCTGTAAAATACTGAGACATCTAAACGAAGATTCTTGGAAACCATGTCAATGTTGTATTAGGTATGCATCATATTCTTGTTCTACTTGCTTCCTCCATTACTTTTATTTGATAGCTCAAACCATTCATATGGTGGAAAAAAAATCACACATAAACCAATGTGACTTCCTTATCATATTGCTATCACTCCCCTCAGTCAGTACTGTTCACCTCAGCTCTGATCACTGCCCCATCCTAACACAGGATCAACTCTTTGAAGGGACAGTATTTAGTGAACACCCTATGAGAAAAGAATTCAATGTTCTCATTCTACCTGTTAACAGAAACTTGTGAGCTAGTTAACATTATTCTCATTTAATGATGAGGAAACAGAGGTTCAGAGATGTTAAATGAGTCCATACTTGGCCAAGGTAAAATTCAAACATGAGTATGTTTGTACTCTTCCCTCACCACTATGACACCAAGGGAACACATGAACAGTGACAGGGGAGGAGTAAAAGCAGAAGAAAACCTGGAAAACCTGGTCGAAGGTGTCACTGAGATTAGACTAGTGTATGAGGCCATCCAATACATAAGAGGTACAAGGAAAGGGCCAGCATCAATCTCCTGTAACATGATCCTGAGATCAAAGCCCATGTTCTTGAAAAAGTGTCATCAAAAAATACAGGTCAGCCGGGAGCAAGTGGCTCATGCTTGTAATCCTAGCTACTCAGGAGACTGAGATCTGAGGATCAAAGTTCAAAGGCAGCCCAGGCAGAAAAGTCCGTAAGATTCTTATCTCCAATAAACCACCAAAAAGTGGCGCTAGAGTGCTAGCTTTGAGCTGAGGGACAGAGCCCAGGCCCAGAGTTCAAGCCCCATGACCAACCCAAAAAAAAAAAAAAAATACAGGTCAGCCAGGTCCCAGTGGCTCATGCCTAGCTACTAAAGAGGATCATAGTTGGAGGCTAGCCCAGTCAGGAAAGTCTGTAAGATTCTAATCTCCAATAAACTACCAAAGCTGGAAGTGGAGCTACGGCTCAAGAGGTAGAATATTAGCTCAAAAAGAGTACCAAGGTTCTGAGTTCAAGCCCTAGGACTTGCACAAAACAAAACAAAACAACAACAAAAACAAGATCTATCCATGGAAGGAAAGGTCAGATGGAATAAACATCATCAAAAGTCACAAGAACCTTACATGTCAGAATCAGGAAATAAATCCTGCAGCAACCTGACTGGTTATACTTCCACTTATGCTGGTTATACTTCTGGTTTTGGGGTTGCACACTGGGAGAAGGCAGTGTGAGAAACTGAGCGTGGTCCCAAGATGAACATGAGAAACAAATGCAGTAAAAAAAAAAAAAAGTGTGTGAGAGAGAAGAGAGGTAAGTATAATTGTTAAAGAACAGACCCATTAAGGCTGGGGGCTCTTTGACAGATGCCTTTAAGTACTAGTGTCAGAACAAAACTACTGTCAACTGATGTTCACTAATACAATGAAACAAAATACAAGTTACTTAGCAATGGAGGGACTTAAGCCTAAAGAGGAAAAATTATGTTACTCTTCTACAGAGGCTCTAAACCCCTTATTCCTGAATGTTACTTTTCAAAAGATCACATAATGGGCTGGGAAGGTGATTCAGTCAGTGGTAGAGTGTTAGCCTTACATGCATGAGTCCCTGGGTTTGACTCTTCAGCACAACACAAGCAGAAAAAGCTGGAAGTGGCACTGTGGCTCAAGTGGTAGAGCACTAGCCTTAAGCTAAAAAAGAGCTGAGAGACAGTGCCCAGGCCCAGAGTTCAGGCCCCATGACCAAAAAAAAAAAAAAAAAAGATCACATAAACCAGGCATCAGTGGCTCATGCTTGTAATCCCAGCTAACCAGGAGGCTAAGCTAAGGACTGCACTTCAAAGCCAAGAAGGACGGGACAATACATCAAGCTCATATCTCCAATTAACAACCAAAAAGCTGGAAATAGCACTGTGACTCAAAGCTTAAGGACAGTGCTCAGGCCCTGAATTCAAACCACAAGACTGACTCAAAAAAAAAAAACAAAAATCTCACATACAGTAAGCATTGGGTTTCTTTTACTTCCTAACATGTTCCTCTCTAAACTTAAATTTCATTTGTAAAACTTCATAAAGAAAATGCCTGCCACAGTCCCAGCATGTGACCAAACTTCAATAAATAACAGCTAAGGTTTTTTATTTCTATGTGTCTCGCACAATTGCACAGTGAAGGATGCAGGACTCCTTTGGCACAGTATATATATAATCTCTTCAGTGCACTTATGGTTATTTAAATTACCCATTTACCTATAGTTTTCTAAAACTGAAACAAACACATCATGGAAAGTCTTGAAAACCTTGAAGCTGATATTTTAAAAGATCACATATTTTTCATGAAACAAAATGGAAGTTATTTAGTTACAGGGGAACTTGGCCTAAAGAGGAAAAATGCAACATCATTAAGTCCTTTCTCATGATCTCTTTCACAGATGTCTTAAAAAAAAAAAAGCTATCTTTTTAAAAAAGCTATCTTTTAAAAGTTCCTGAAACAAAAGAGCCCTTTGGTGGAGAAGGCCATGGGCTACACTCAACACTGAATCAAAGATTAGTAACTGAGAAATTGAAAAGAACTTCCAAGAACTGTTACCATTCTGCAGACCATGAGTCATGGGACTTTTCTGCAAATACAAGGACACTGTAGTCTCTAGGGACACTGCTGAGCCACACCTCCAGAGAACAAGGACATTCTAAATGGATGTAAGTTTCACAGTACAGATGCAGATTCTAATGTCACACATGCTCTTTATTTTTCTTCAAGGAATCTCAATAAACAAAATAGATTTTCAAGCTTTTCACCAGAGCAGAGTTTAGTTCCAGGTGTTCTTTGTGACAACAAAACACCAAAAAGAGGCAAAGTGATGCCCTCCTACAGACTACATGCTTTCATTTCTACACAAGGCAACACAGCTGAAGGCACTCAGAGCAACAGGACTGAGGTTACAGCAAAAAGCATTCACTGTGTTTAAAAATGTTTTTGAAAAGGGAGCAGAGGACGGTAATGTAATACAAGAGGGAGTGAATTTGATCAAAGTACACTGTGTACATGTATGGAAATGTCACAATGAAATCCCTTTGTTCCGTTAATATATGATAACAAAAATGGGAAGGGACTTGCCATTGGCATGGTACTATATATAAGAACTCAAAAAAAAAGGGGCCATGGTCTCTGTCCTCCCAGGGCTAAGAGTCCAAATAGTAAGAGATGAGAAGAGAAATATTGCATGAGAAGTCAGGCACCAGCAACTCATATCTGTAAGCCTAGTTATTCAGGAGATTGAGATCAGAGGATCTCAGTGTGAAGCCAGCCTAGACAGAAAAGTCTACAAGACTCCATGTTCTAATAATCAGCAAAAAGCTGGACTGAAGATGTGGCTAAAGTTGCAAACCATCAACAGTGAGAAAGCAAACCAAGAGAGGGCAAGGCCTCTGAGTTCAAACCCCAGCACTGACAAAAATAAAAACAAAGATCGCATAAGAGAATAATGGCTGAACCACAGCATAAACTCATATTCAGAAAGAATCTAGGGGAAAACAGCACATACCAGTACCTTGAGTGTTTGGAGTGTGGACAGCCTATTTGGAACAGGGTATAGAATACTTCCCTAAATCACAAAATCTAGCTGGGTGTCAAGAGCAGGAGCGTTCTGTGATTTGATTCTAGAACAGTGTGGAGAGGGCTTGGCAGGGTGAAGCAGGGGATCAGGACTTGTGCTTTAGCATCTCAGGCACTATAATCCATGAACCCATACTCCTCCCGCCCCATCACAACCTGCTGGGGATGAGGCGCTGAACTGGGGAGAGCTGGCTGCAAGTCCCAGAAAACAAGCATTCCAATGGGAATCTGAGGAGAGGAACAGGGATTTCAAGCAGCCAGCAGAGATTCTGTCCATGCTGATCAGCAACCTCTGAGCTGGGGAAATGCTGACAGGGCTCAGGTCACTCACTCAAACACACAACAAAAGGGCAGACAGTCTATACAGCAGGAGCTGAGAACTCAGGCTCCGGAATGAATATGCGGAGCTCTAGGTGCCCACATGAAACCTGAGCCCCACCAGCCAGGAACTGTGGGTCAAAATAGGAGTGGGGTCAGAGGTGGGATGAGAGTTTAAAAACATGTTTTTTGTTTTGTTTTGTTTTTAAAGAAGGATCGGGTCATTAACAAATAGCTTACACTAAGTGTTTTGAAGCTTTGCAGCTTCAGTGTATTTACAGAGCTCGGATACTTTTTACGACCATCTCACTTGCTGAGAAAACTGGGGCAGGGGAAATCACACAGCTTGTTCAAGGCCTCAAACCAAATGGTTCAAAATCCAGGCAGTCTGACTTAGAAGCTCACATCTTAAGCACCCCACCATCCACAAACATTTTTAAAGACTTGCTAAGGAAAATGTCATGCCTACATGTCTGCAGCACATAAGGGTATCAACATACAGAGGCTGTGTGCCAAAACGCAGAGGGTTCTGAGGGCAAGGGAGGTCTAAGTGCAGAAGCTGGAGCCCATTTCCCCCCTGGTAAGCCACTCCTTCCAGGGACCTAGCTAGGCCTTCTGGGACTGCCAGTTTCTCTCAGACCTTCAGTAGAAGACAGTGCTCCTGCTATGCCAGGTAACAAGCCAACTGTGGAGGCCTACCCCACGGCTGGCTCACCACCACCATGCACAGTCTAACTCCTCCCCATGCCAGCCAAGCTCCAAAAACTACCATACAGCCCAGAGCATACCTGCTAAATGTAATCATGCAAGAGGCAACTTAAAAGCTGCTTTTACCAGGCCTGTGAATTCACTCATAAATAGTGAATAGCAGAATAAAAGCTGAGTGCACAACCCCTATTTGTAGCTGTGCCCTTTGATCTGAGCCCTTTTCTCCTCTGCAGACACCACCAGGAAGGACAAGTTACTACCTAATAAGCACCTTGTGGAAAAAAGGCCAAGTTCCCCTCATTTTCCTGTGGCAAAAGGTGACACAGCCCCCAAAGAAAGCTATTAAAAGCTATGACCATCTGCCAATGACCCATCCTTATCAATCCTTAGATAAGGGACCATGGAATTGAATTACCTGCTTTAACTACACAAACTTTCTCACCTGTAAGTACCTCAGAGCCTGCCTGTGAGTTGGGATGATTTAACTATGCATAACTTTCTTACTCCATGCTCCGAAATCTCTCTACTTATCCCAAGAAAAATGTCTGTACCCAGAGGAAGATACCTGAAAATGGCTGAAGATGTATTGAAATGCTGTCTTCCCACAGCCCACAGTTACCATGGGATACATCTCCTTTCTCTGCCCTTCACCATGTCTCTTTATATGGTATGTACAGGTGAGTAGCCAGACTAAAAACATGAAACTCCTGAAGTTTGGACTTGGTGTCTAAAAATCTTGATTTTACATATACAAGGCCATACGCAAATAATACGCAACTAAACTAACCAAAGTATGGTATGTTCTGGAATGGATTGAAACCAACAGTTTAACAAAATGAATGAAGCTGATGGAGTTTGATGAGAGGGTGACAGACAAATGGAGAGGAGTGGTGGGTAAATACAGCCGCAATACTCAATGCTCAAAATATACATAGATGAAAATGGAACCACCTAACTTGAGGCGGGGCAGAGGGAGGGTGTTTGCATTGGGATAGACAGGAGAAAACCATGGAAGAGGTGCTGCTGATCAAGAGACATTGTACTCATAAAATGATATGTTGAAGTAAAATCCCTTTATACAACTACTTAAAGATAATATTAAAATTAAAACTCAGATCTGAAGATTATGGTTCAAAACCAGCCTAGGCAGGAAAGTCCATGAGACGGTTACCTCCAATGAAGCACTATAAGGGGAAAAAAAAAAAAAAAGCCTCAGTTTTAACCACATCAGCTGCAGCATCTTCAGGGTGAGGAGTTACCAGGCTTCCCATACAGCTCTCAGCAACAGCTTCTGATGAACTTTTCTAAAATAGCTGCCCTACTCAAAGCACCAAGACATACTGACGCTGAAGGTCTCAAAGTACACCCACTGGTGAGTAATGGCCAACATCTGTCCATTCTTCACCAAGCATCTTAGGTAATATTTACTTTATTAATTTTATTTTGGCACTGGAGATAGAACCCAGGGCCTCCTGAATGCTAGCCAAGCACTGTAACTTTAGCCATGTCCCAGTCCTTTGATTTGTTTTATAAAACAAGGTCTCCCTAACTTTTCCCAGGCTGTGCCTGTCTCCAGAGTAACTGGGATTACAGAAGTGTACTATCACACCGAGATTTGAGCTAAGATTTCAAAATTTTCATAGCAAAAAGAGAGCCCTGATTTTTACTTTGAATGAAATCTAAAATCCAATTTCCCAAATCTCATGATCAGATCCTTGCTCATCTCTTTACAGCACCCATGAACAGTGTATGCACACACATATATGCATGCACGTACACATACATACACACACCCAGGACCAATTACAACAACTTTCTCAAAAAAATAAAGTACTCCATTCTTTAAAAAACAAAAAACTAAACAGCTTCGTTCACTAGTGTGCCATCCAGCCCACGGCTCTCTTCCTGGGCAAAGCCATTAGGTCTGCTCCACACACAGCACTTTATGTAGCCAGCATCCCAGGGAAGCCAGCTCCCCTGAGCAGTGGTGAGCTCTCAGGACCTGTCCACTGCTTCGCTGGAAGATTCCAGTTTGCAGCAAGAATAAAGCACACGCATGAGTGCTCAATGTAAAGGGAGAAAAACGATGAAGAAAAGGACAAGGCAGGCATGAAACATAATGGTTCCTGAACTGAAAGAGTACAGGGCTGCATCCAAAAACTAACTTTAGTCATGTCCTCATATTAGGGGAGGGGGAGAGGAAATGATAATCCAAGGGAAGATGGCTTGTGGTCACACATATGGATGTCTGGACCTGGCTGTTAAAAAAATACTGCCTGGATAACTAGTATATGTCTGGGACAAGCAGAAAAGGTCAAAAGCTATGTACATATGACCAGATAAGATGAAGTTAAGCAAAATGAACCCCAAAATAGGGACTAAAGTGCTTTTTTCTTTCTTGCTATTGTTTCTAACGTGTTTATAAGGTACCATGTGATTTCTTTGGTTCCTTTGTATGTTTCTCCCCCACAGTATTACCCCTGTTTTCATGTCGGTATAATTTGGGGAGGGGAAGGGAGAAAACAAAATGTTTAAATAGGAATTCAGGTTGACCCAATGTAACAGTGAGATGTACAAGACACTATGTTGAAAAAGGAACTTTACAATTTAATGGGGGGGAGTTGTGGAGATGGGAGGGAAGGGATAGTAGGGGGAAACAAAGGAGGAGGCAACAATGCTTGATAAGAAATGTACTCATTACCTTGCTTATATACTATACTCTGTACAGTATTTTCACAATAAAAAAACTTATTAAAAAAAAAAAAAACACTTGATGCTAGTAATCCTATCTCCTGAAGAGGGTGAGAAGCAAATGTTCACAGGTCACAGCTAGCCTGCACAGCAAAAGTCCACAAGATTCCATATCTAGAATAACCAGTCAAAAAGCCAGGCTGGAGGTGTGGCTTAAGTGGTAGAATTCCAGCCAAGCAAGCACAAGGTTGTGAGTTCAAATCCCTGCACAGGTAAAAAAAAGAAAAGAAAAGAAGGGAGAAAAAGAGAGAGGCAGAGAGGGAGAGGAGGAAAGGGAGAGAGGGAGGGAGGAAGGGAGAAGAGAGGCACATAAAAGGGTTCCCTCATTTCTTAAAAGAAAACATGTCAGTTCTGCTCACATGAATGTGTATAACAAGGAAAACAAACTGAGAACACAAAGGCTCAGTAGTGTTTTCCCAAAAGGAATGAAGCCTTATTAAGAAGAAGAATGTTATAACTATTAGTCCTGGGGCTGTCCTCCTGTCAGAAGCACTGAGGGAAAGACAGATGGTCACAGTCACAGTCACCAGCACCAACACTCACCCCAGCCAAGCCTGCAGAGCCCACGGAAAGGCCTGAGTCTGACTCCAATCCAGGAGTGGCTCACATTTCTGCCAAGTGCCTTCAGATTATAACACTTACCCAGGGTTCAGTCAGCTAACTTACTTTTACTGAGCACCAGCTTCATTCCACTCTGACCTCATTCTATTTCTGCCTCAGCACAGCTATCTGATTGCAAACAACCACCTAGTACCAACAAGTAACACCCACCCAACCAAGTAAGAGCTCTCCGAAAAGCAGTCTCTCCACAAGAGGCACAGCTGTGCTTTCTGAGAACGTCCAGAATCTTTATCCCAGAACCTCAAATGTGGAGCAGATATTAACACTTGAAAGAAAGACAGTTTTAAAAAGACATTTTCAGCCGGGCCCTGGTGGCTCCTGGCGGTAATCAGCTACTCAGGAGGCTGAGATTTGAGAATCACATTCAAAGCCAGCCTTGGCAGGAAAATCCATGAGTTTCTTATCTCCAATTAACCACCAGAAAACTGGAAGTTGCACTGTGACTCAAGTGGTAGAGCGCTAGCCTTGAGCTGAAGAGCTGAGGGACAGAGCCCAAGCCCAGAGTTCAAGCCCCATGACCGACCAAAAAAAAAAAAGACATTTTCAGCCAGGTGCTGATGGCCTATGCCTGTAATCCTAGCTACTCAGGAGGCTGACATACTCAGATCTCAGCCAGGCCTTCAGAGAGGAAAGTCCAGGAGACTTTTATTAACCAGCAAAAAGCCAGAAGTAAAGTGTGGCTTAAGTAGTAGAGTGCCAGCCTTGAGAACAAAAAGCCAAGCAAGACCTCTAAGCCCTGAGTTCAAGCCCTGATACTAACACACATACGAGAGGGGGGAAAAAAAGAGAAATTTCACACTTCCTAATAAATCATGTCTATACTTTTACCTGATTAAATAGGAAACAAGTTGTTTCAGAACGAAACATGTTTTGTTTTACATGTTTAGCTTTAAAAAAAAGTTAAAAAGAGATAGTTAAGGTGGATACTGAGGGGTAGGGAAGGATTTCATAGGCAAAGAATAACAAGTTGAGAGCTGTCAGGCCAAAAGACAATGGCAAACAGCCAGAAGGGCAGGAAAGGTCTCCAAATACTGCCAGGAGCAGCAGTGAGAGCCCAGAAACACATCTTGTGAAATCCCAAAGCAAATACAGAACTACAAGCTAAAACCAAGATGTCACGTCAACTGTAAGAATAGCACATTAAACACTAGAAGTGTCAGCAGTGACAGAAACAAACTGGTGTTGAAAGGCCTCTGGAACTTAAAGGAATACACCCCTTTGGAAACCTGGACTTCAGACTGTACCCTGGGGTGTGACTCCAGAAAAATCGTTTTCAATGTGCGGCGAGCTCTGAAGCTGAGGCACCTGTTGTAGAGGAGGTATGTAACAGTATTTCCTAGTAACATCACAGTGTTATTTGCCTTTCTCATTTTGTGTTTTTGTTTTGTTGGTCAGAAGTATTGAACTCTGGGCCTGGGTGCTACCCCTCTTCAGCTCAAGGTGAGTATTCTACCACTTGAGCCACAGTGCCACTTCCAGTTTTCTGGTGGTTAATTGGCAGTAAGAGTCTCACCAACTTTCCTGTCTGGGCTGGCTTTGAACCATGATCCTCAGATCTCAGGCTCCTGAGAAGCCAGGATGACAGGCGTGAGCTACTGGTACCCAGCTGCCTTTCTCATTTTCTTGTGAGAGCACAAATTGAATTTTCTGCATCATCTGCACTTCCCCACAGGCACATGCAAACACAGAGACGCAGAGTATATATGGCAACAGGAAATTTAATTCATTTGGAAAATGCCCTCTAGTACCACAAACGTCATGCAGCAGTGTCAGACTTCAGGGCAGTGGTGCTGCACCAGCCTCCAAGCCAGCTGAAGCACCAAGTCTATAAGGGGCCTACTTGTTCTCTCTGCCAGAACATTCACCATCTGCCACACCAACGTGGGAGTCTTAGTTTTCTTCAAGTTCCTACATTTATTTCACTCGGTGTGAAGATGTACTGTTATGGAACCTATGCCATAAGATTGTAAATACTAGCACACTCTCATAGACCCTCCCAAAAGAATCAATCAACTTCATCAGCAGGCACATACTGAAAAGTAGCCTGAGGATATTCTAAGTGACACGACTAAATTCAACCACAACAGAGTAGATGACTCCAGCCACAGTTACAGGAAGTACAGAAGAGAAACTGTAAGCAAGGATTCTTTAAGTGGCAGCCACGGTATCTTCCGTCTGACTCACTGGGGCTGGCCGAATGCCTGCCAGAAAAGACAGCACAAGAGCACGGCAGAATTCCTAAGGACCCTATCTGTCTGTGCCCAGAAATGAGGCTGTGCTGGTACAAGAAACATCCTAGCAAGAGCCTGGGTTGTTTTTCTCCTGAAGGTATAAGCCAGGCTATGGCACCCAAAAATCAAGGGACTGGACCTATCACAGCCCTAAGTCTAGGGTACCATCAAAACCAAAAATAAACAAAAGAAAAACACCCTAAGAATATGAATTCTATTCAGTGTCTGGTCTACTTAAAGTTTTGTCTTAAGTTGGGCATCAGGGGCTGAGGCTGCGGATGGATGATGGTTAAAACAGAAGTCCATGAGACTCCATGTAGAGCTTGTATTCTACAGTAAGTCGTCATCTCGCTCTTTCCTGAACTTCTCTGCACCTCTATAGAACAGACGTGTTAGGAATACAGGGCCTTGTGTGGTATAGAGCTGTACTTTCTCCTGCCTTCGTGACAGTGAGGATGTGTGATATCTGACCCACAGAGAATGATATCTCTCATCCTCCCACAGTACAGCCTTGCGGGGATCTGAACACAGATTCCTTTTTACCACAAAAGTACTATCTATACCACACAAGTACTATCTAAGGAAGCAGGGAGCCAGCGTCTCACATCTGCAATCCTAGCTACTCTGTGGATGCGGAGAGCTGAGGATCCCAGTCTGAATCCAGCTCAAGCAGGAAAATCCATAAAACTCTTTAATTAAACATCAAAAACTCAAAATGGAGCTGTGGATACAAGGTACAGTGCGAGCCTTGAGCAAAATAACCTCAGGGGTGGTGTATAGGCCCTTAGATCAAGCCCCAGTAATGGATATCCTTTATGACTTTTATCAGAGGCAATCTGTGAGGAAGCCCAGCTGTCCTGACAGAACAGCACTGATTTTACTGACATTCAGGAGAAAAACTTCAAGTAACTGGGACCCATACCTGAAATATTTGTTTCCTCAGGGCAGTGTCTGGCCAGAGAGGACCCAGGAGAGGACTCTACTGGATCCCAGCACTTCCTTCACCAAGTTTCTACTGAACACTTTCCACAGGGAAGATGTGATTAGGGAGAATGATAGGGAAGATGAGGGCTGCTGCAAAAGATCCCAGAGCTGTCCTCCACCTTGATGACCAAACCAAGTCTAACTTCTGGTCACATCACTTGTGGGCAGAGCAAGATCTGATGAGGGAGAAAGGCAGGGTACTCTGCTCTTGGTCCCCATCACTTGTTTGTTTTTAAACTTTTTGTTCATTAGGCACTTTACCAGTTGTGCTATATTCCCAGCCCTCCACCACAATCTTTACCAGCCCAGACAGTTTCACACCAGCACCTACCACACAAGGACTTATACTTGTAAGCTACTGTATATATAGGTGAAGGGACCTAAGGCCCTGTGTGATTTTATTATTATTAATTTTTTTGGTCCAGTCTTGAGGCCTGAACTCTGGGCCTGGGCGCTGTCCCTCAGCTCTTCAGCTCAAGGCTAGCGCTCTACCACATGAGCGGCAGCACCACTTCCGGCTTTTTTCTTTTTGCTTATGTGGTGCTGAGGAATTGAACCCAGGGCCTCAAGCATGCAAGGCAAAAGCTCTACCACTGAGCCACCTTCTCAGCCCCCTGTGGTGATTTTAATAACAATCAGTCAACTTTTATATACATTAGTTCATCAGTCCAAACAGAAAAAAGGAAAATTGACATGTGTGATGATCCATGGTGATTTCCTACGTCTAACTGAATGCATGTACCTCAATGCAAATAGGAAAACAGTAGAAGCACCTGTATCCCCTTGCATACCAACTGCAACTCACACATTTCCATGACATTCAAACTGTGTCTCACCTCTCTACTTCATCTCACTCTGCTTTATAACCTTGGAATTTGAATCCAGGGCTCAAATCAAACTTTGTTCTCAACACCTCCAGCTGTTCCTATGATTCAGAAGAAACCCCTCCTTCTACCCCTTCCCACCACAACTATAGTTTAAACCGCTGATGCTGTCCAGATCCCATGACTCTTAGATTATTAAGGTTGTGTCCAACTTCTCCACTGGACTGTGTTTCAAAGGGGCAGATTCTGTATCTCACACGTGCTATGCTCATCTGGCTCATTAATATGCATCTCAAGACACCAAAATCACACATGTCATCTAGTCAACAAATGTTTGTAGAATGGCCATGCAAGATTTCAGCCTCTAGGGATCAATAAAAGATTTAGTATCTTGTACGTGAGGCAAACATATGAATAGGCCATAACACATGTGCAAAAGATGACCATAATGACTCTTCCCTCTGGAGACTAGGTACTATTATCAGAAGAGGAAGGATGCAGCGCTGTCACATGCTCCATTTAAATTACTCCTCCTCCTCTTTGTTGTTATGATTCTCTCTCTTTTTTTGCTGTTGTTGTTGTTTTTTTCTGGTCTGAGGACACCCAACTCTATTGCTGAACAAATTTAAATGTTGTATGATAAGGTCCCAGGTACAAACTCCATGTATTTACATATATACTTCTGCAGATCCCTCTGGTTTTATCCAAATTTATGTTTTATATGTATCTAAACATGTTGTGTAGGTTGAATAACCTGGCTGGTCTCTCCTGGTCCTTGGCTTCATTTCACATGCCTGGCCTCCTGCTGTGGCACTCCTGAAACATTTCAAAGGTGGGAACTTCCTTGACCATGCTTCATCCAAGTGCCTACTAAGCTTCACCATCCTGGCCCTTGGAGCACAGCACCTGACTGAGTCACAGACTGCTGAAAGATGCTACCTACTAGCAGTTCCCTTTAGTGTCTGGGTAAGTAGCACAGTCCTGCTGGACAAAGAAGACGACCATGATTCAAAATACTTCCATACCCTCCTCAGCAGTGCTGGATAAACCTCTTGTTGGATAAACCCACCCTCCAAAAAATACCTTTTAGACGACCCCACAATCTGGACCTATCTAAGGCAATAGTGATGCAGGTGGCTTAGGAATGGACTAAAAGTGGGCTTTAGTCCTAGAGAGAGTAATCAACTCTTCTCTCCTAGTCCTCTGCCCCAAATAAGTGTCCACTCTCCAAATGAGGTGCCTTTATTCTTAGGTCCTTGTTGCCTGGCATGGTTCAATATATAGCTGGTACTCAAGAAGTGGTTGCTGAAGCAAGAAATTATCTCTAAGACCCACGAAACTTGGTTTCCCTTTCAGCCGGAGGCCACAACTCCCTGTCATCCATCCAGAAAGCAAAAGGAAATGCATATGACTATGCCTGACCAAAGACTAGGGAAACTGAAATTACTTTCTGCAGTTAAACCTGACAACTTCCTGCCAAACTCAACCCTGAGTGCTGCAGAACACAAAACTCATCTCATCCATTTGTTCCTTTGACTTTGCTATTTTCCTTAATATCTATTCTTCCCAATCTATAACTTTTTAACAAGTTCAACCAATCTTTCCTTTTTACAGTCTGATTACAACTCAAGGAGTCAAGTGCTTCTTATTACTGCTTGGTTTCTCAGAGATACCCTTTCCTCTCCTTCCTCTCTGAACCATCTGTGCAGATCTCAACTGATGACCTCCACCATGGCATGCACTCTGCCTAGCCATACCATCTCCCTTCCTTCACATCTAGATTCTGCAAACCACCATACAACTC
>NW_012267330.1:2864282-2921608 GCF_000151885.1 Dipodomys ordii
CCCCGAGCCGCGAAGCGCTCTTCCGGCACCACCGCGGGAAACCGGGGCTCAGGGCGCGGAGCTTCCGGAAGCGCGCGGACGGCCCGCGGGGTGGGCGCGGCTGCCGAGACCCCGAGCCCGCCCCGCAAGAGGGGCGTTCCCGAAGATTCTCCTTCCCCCCCTCTCCCCCGCGTCTGCAACTCTTCCCCGCACCGTCTCCCCGCTGCGAGCCACGCCGCCAGGGTGCGCGGGGCTGCGGTGCGCGCCTCCTCGCTGCCCGGCGCGCCTTGCTCCGCGGGGACCCTAGCGCCCCGGGAACCTGCCGACTGCGGGGCGCAGCCTCCACCCAGCCCAACGCTGAGAAAGCCGTGCGGAGGAAGGAAGGTCGTTTCTCAAATGCTTGGAGGAACAGCCAGTGTCGTACTGTGAAAGCGGTGGGGGAAGAAGCAGAAAGGGCGGTACTGTGGCTTTAGGGTAGAAATAAGTGGGACCAGCTGAGCCACAGGTGTCCCTCTGAGAGCTCCCAGGGGTGCCACAGGCCTTGGGACCTGCTGGAGAAAGATCAGCTTTGGCTAATCCACATAAAGAACGCAAGCGGGCAGGCAAACCAAGTGTTGGTGTGTTTGTATAGTTTGTGTCCCAAATAATGAATATAATAAAATCTGGGGCTGAAAAAAAAATAAAGAAGTAACAGCATTCACGTTTGTGATTATTTTAAAAGAAAAAAGGTAAATTTTTATGGCCTAAGTTGAAGACTTTCAAAGCTATCTAAAGCTGGGAACCACTGTCTATAATCCTAGCTACTCTGGCAGCTGAGATTAGAGGATTGCCCTGCAACACCAGCCAGATTCTTATCTCCAATTACCCTGCAAGAGTGGAGCTGTTGCACACTAGTAGCTTTAGGCTTGAGGAAAATAGCTCAGGAACAGCACTAAGATCCTGAGTTCAAGCTTGCACGCACGCGAAAAAGAAAAAGTGGCATCTAAGGGATAATAAAAGTGCTATCTTTCCAACTGCAAAAACTAAACTAAGCCACCTGACACAGACTGATGTTCTTTCAGAGGGAACAAAGACAAAAGTCAGCCTCCACTCCTGAATTTGCCACATATTTACTGTGCGACCAGGGATAGGTCACTAACAATCTCAACACCTCAGTTTTTTCCATTATTGAATAGGGCTAATACCCTCTACATCAAAGAGCTAGATAGGATATATAGATAGATTTATAATGTCTGCTGAAGCACAGACATTTAATCTTTCATAGCTATCAGGAACAACCTCAGGAATTTTATACATCAAGTGAAAGTGTAGCTAACATTGCTTCTTTTAAGAAAAATAGATGAATTTTTAGATCTTATTTTAGTTTTCATTTTAGATCACTTTTAGACTTACAGAAAAAGTAAGCCAATGGTTCAGAGTTCCTGGATACCCCACTCACACCCATGTACTTTTATTACTGCTATCCTACAAAATGTATTGTGACAATTAGCAAACTGTTATTAATACTTTAAAGAAGGGTTTTGGTTGATCCACATTTCTTTTATATATTCATATATGCATACTCTTCTGCTCCAGGATCCCAAGCAGGATGGTATGATATGCTTAGTTATCAGTCTTGGCCATAACAACTTCTCAGACTTTGCTTTTGATGATAACATCGCTTTTTATAATGAGAAGATGCATTTCATAATTGTAAGATACATTTAGGGATTAAATTACACACTCTCCTCTCAAGTCTGCCCTTCCCTTAACCATTGCCACAGTGTCTTTTGTTAGGAGGAGGTCACAGCCTCTCCCATAATTCTAGTTTGTTTGTTTAAGGTAGTTGGCATTTGAATATAATAAAATTTTCAAAACAAAGGAGGAGGCAACAATGCTTGATAAGAAATGTACTCATTACCTTGCCCATGTAATTGTAACCCCTCTGTATGGTATTTTCACAATAAAAATAATTTTTCAACCAAATAAAGTCAAAATAGTAATGATGGGATGTATTTGCTGAGCAACTGGTATGTAATTTTGCTATCATTTTGATACAGATGCATAAGTGAGCCAAGCTTGGGTCATTGCTTTATGGACCTTATATATTCCAGGCGGAGGCAGACAAAAGTCAAACTAATAAACATAGAATTGTTTTTTCTTATGATAAGTGCTACAAAGGAAATCAGTAGAGAAGGGAGATAATAGAAGAGACTCATTTTAGAGAAGGTAATCTAAGGAGCTCATAAAGTAGGATGGAATCTGGATGTTGAAGAGTGTGAAGGGGAAGGGCAAGGAGCATGTACAAAGGCTTTCAGACAAGAAAGATCTACAAAGATATAGGAACTGATAAAAGGTCAAGCAGAAGAGAATCCAAGAAATTAGACAAGGCATTGGCCAAGTTAGACTGGGCCTTATAGCCAGGGTAAAAACTCTAGGGGCTATTAAAAGTTTGTGGAAATACATTAACGTGTTTAACTAGAAAAAGTGATATGGTCATATTTGGAAGAATACTACAGGGATGTGTGGAAAGGGCAGGCATGACAGAGGAATGCAGAAGGCCAGAAGACTACTGCAGGGCACTCTTTTGAGCAGATGAGACCTGTAGGGTCTCATCTTAATTAGCTTGCATTTCTGACTCAATTAGCATAAATATGTGTTTCAAAGCTTTGCAGATGGGTGAAATTAACTATGGAGAGAGAGGGCTGAAACACTTGGCAGCGCACGTCTATTCTCTTATAGTTTTGGAACTCTGAGGTCTGAAATTAGTTTCAAAGTATTAGCAGTATCAAACTCTCTCTGGATAATACTCAAGAAGGGAATCTCCATTCCCCGGTCTTTTCTTCTTTCTCAAGCTGTGTGTTCCTTGTGGCCTCTTCCCCTATCTTGCTTCTGCCTCTTCTTCTGTAGTCAAATTTCCATCTGCCTCTCTTTCATAAGGACACTTGTGATTAAATTTAAGACCAAGCTGAATAATCCAAGATAAATTCTCCATCACCAGATCCTTAAAATAATCATACCCACAATGTCTCTTTTACAATATAATGCCACAGGCTCAAGGATTCAGATATGGAATCATTGGGAACATTCTTAAGCTAAATATTGAAAAGTAAAGTAATGAAAAGGGCCCCATATCAAATTTTGACAAATGCTAACATTGAAGTCAGAGGAGAGTGCTTAGCAAAAGGTATTGCAAAGAATCAAATTAAGGAAGAAGGAAGGAAGGCTGACAGGAAATCATGCTGTAGAGCCAGGGGGCCAGAGGAGTTGTCCAGAGGAAGGCACTAACGCTTGTTGCTGAGAAGTTGGGTAAGGGAAGGTTAGAGAAGCCACTGAAAAGGGCATATGATGGTTGGTCATCTTGACAACAGGAGTTGTGATGTGGGGCCTGGGCATGCCTACTGGGAGTCAGTGGCCTGGGCTGAGAAATGTCTGAGGCTTCCCTCATGATATGCAGAACAGGTGGCACAGGCCGTAGTGTGTAGACAACTCTTTCTGGTATTAATGGAGGAGATATGGAGATAAGGCAGACAGCTCTTGCTTTGCTGTCCATTTTTAACAGGCAACACAGCTGATGATTTCATAGAATAATGCAAAAGGAAAAATTGATAGTGGAGAAAATCAGTGAACCCCAAGATAGGGACACAAAAGGTTTTATCTTTGTCACTGTTGCTGTTAATGTACTATGTGGGGTTTTTTGTTTCTTTTGTATGTTCATCCCCCATGGTATAACCCCTGTTTTCACTGTATTTTGATTCCGGTGCCCTGCATCTTGTATATACATTTTTCTAATTTGGGGAGGGGAAGAGAAATAACATACTGAAACAATGATACAGGTTGACCCATTGTAACAATGAGATATACAAGACACTATGTTGAAAATGAATTTTGCAACTGGGGGAGGGGGGAGTTGGAGAGGTGGGGAGGGAAGGAATGGTAGGGGAAAAACAAAGGAGGGGATAACAATGATTGATAAGAAATGCACTTATTACCTTACTCAAGTAACTGTAACCCCTCTGTACAGTATCTGTACAATAAAAAGAAATGTACTCATAAAAAATAAAGTAAGATTAATCTGTAAAAAAGAAAAAGAAAAAGAAAGAAAATTAAGTCTGAGAAAGTCAGAAGAGATGAGTTCTAGCCCAAGTGGAGAGACTGGAGTAAATAAAAAGAAAGCTGATTCATCCCAGTGAGTTGGAGAAGATAAGTTTGGAGAGTTGTGATTTGGGGAGATGTGTAACTGCCATAGTATGGTGACTAAATACTTGAAGGACATTTCTCTTCTTACTACTCCTCCCCTCCTCTTCTTCTTGTTTAATGATAGGTAATTTTGAGAAAGAAAAAAAAACACTAAGAGAATGCAGTCATAATATTGAATACATATTCTATAAAGCTAGGAAAATTGAGGGAATATGTGGGGTTGGGAGGGATGGAGAGAATGATGGAAGGGGTGATAATTATCAAGATGCATTGATTCAGACTGACATATTAAATGGTAATCCCTTCCCCTTCGTGCAACTACTTAAAGATAATAAAAATAAAATTTAAAAATATTCATGACAATTTTTTAAACCATGCAAATAGCCATCTTATAATATGTGAAACTTTATTAAAAAGAGATCTGATGCAGTGAAACTACTTTATTGGTTTGTTTGCATTAAAAAAATAAACTAAATGAAAAAGAAAAAAACTTACAACTAAATACTTTGTTGTCTTACTAAAAGTGAGTAATAAATAAGGCATTTACTATAATTATTATTAAGCAATGATAGCCTACACATGAATGGACAACATAGAACACTTCCTACAACATCACATTGTCAGTGGTTAGCAGGATGGAATTTAAAATCTTTTGAGTACCCTGTTTGATCCAATACCTAGTTACAAACAGAATTAGTAGTAATTGATTCTATTAATACCCATTTTCCCCCACTAAGAAGATGAAAAGTATGGAAGATCCCTCCACCACAGTACTTACTAGGTCTGACTTACTCACTTGGACATTCAAATGATCCACTGCTAAGGCTAATATCACACTCATCTGGCATCAGCAGCCTAAGCAACTTCCCTGAGCTGAAGGCAGTTCTCAAGCCTAATGATAAACAATGTTGCTTTTATCAGTCTGTACTAAAGTCTACATGCCTACAAAGAGAGTACATTGTCTCCTGGTGGGTTGTGTTTATTTGTTCTGTAATTTTCTTTCATATGCAAAGCTTAAGAACTGCAATGCTTATCTGGATGTAATGGTTTAAAAAAATATATCGCTGAGCCTCTTTTTCTAGCCTATACTTTTCTTTTCCTTTTCCTTTCCAGAGCTATGTCTTTCTCAGAAGCATGAAATTAGGATTTTGAAAGATCTCTTCTCCTTCCAACCAGTCAGCTGTATAGATAGGTTTCTCCTTCTGTTCCTCACATTAAAAGACTTATTATTTTGTAGGAAATGGAGATCTAGAAAGATGCTCCCTAATTCAATGAAAATTCAGACTCAAAATTCAAGCCCAGACTTGAAGTTCCAACCATTACTGACAGCCCTGAGAGGTCAAGTAAACTCCCAAGGAGCCTGACTCAGTGGGGAAACCAAGCCCTCTCCTTCACAGATTCTACCTCCCACAGTCTGAAACAGAAATATGAATTCTCTTGTTGATATTTGAAAACACAGACATTGCCAAAAAATATGTTATAAAAACATGTAACATGAAGTGAATTGTAAACATTCAAGTATTTCTACAGGTTTGAATAAAAACAGCAGCAATTTAATTTAAAAAAAACTATTACTTTGTCTTGTATAACTAACTGTGCACAGGCTATTTTAAGTAAGAAGAATAGGCCAGAGTAAGTGGATAAAGCCTCCAAAATTTTCATTTGGTTAGATCTATCAGCCAATAGATGTTGAATTAGACCTTTCAGTGAACTCCTCAGAAACCTATTTTCCCTAGAAAAATGAGGGAAATCTTTACATAACAGTGTTGACAATTAATGCTATTAGTTAGATAAATGTCTGAGGCACTATAACTAAAATGTCCATCTGGAAACAACTAGCTAGAAAAGTGTTTAATCTAAAAGTTATTAAAACAAAACAAAAAACATAAAAAACCTGGCACCAGTGACTCATGCCTGTAATCATAGCTACTTAGGAAATTGAGATCTGAGGATAGAGGTTGAAAGTCAGCCTGAGGGGACAAATCCATGAGACTCTTATCCCCAATTAACAAGCAAGGCTGAAAGTGGAAGTGTGGCTCACTCAAGTGGTAGAGCACTAGCCTCCAATAAAAAGCCAAACAAAGGTAGTAGGCCCCAAGTTTAAGCCTCAGTATTGGCATGAAAAAAAAAAGAAAGAAAGAAAGTTAAAAAACATAGAATATGAAGACATTTTTCAGAGGATCTCCACTTAAGCAAATTCGTTGAGAGAACAGAGTAAAAGTAGGCATCTCAGGCCTGTGCCTTCTTTTCCTGTATACTTTGTACCTGAGGATTATTCACAGCCCATTAAAAATAAATAAATAAAAGCAAATTGCTTCGGATGATGTTCCAGAAGATCAGAACCCTGACCCAGAGCACAGTGTCAGCCTTCCTTGGTGATTGATGCCACGGTCTGGTTTGCCCATGGCTGCTGTCGAACCAGCGGAGGAGACTCACTCCTTGCAGAGGTAAACCAGATGGGTCACAGGGCATCGGTGGGCAGTGCACAAGACTGGACTTCGCGGTAAGCCATCTGCCTCCTCGCAGAACGGAGTCTGAGGAGGAGAATGATGGTAGCAACCAGGAGAAGAAGTCCCATGATGAAAAGGATGACCAAGGCTGCCTTGGCACCTCTTGGACCCAGATTCTTGCCAAAGAAATAGAGCCCCTCACTGCCAGGTTGTTCTGTGAAAAAGGAAAGGGAAACATCAGACACCTGCCTCTCTTTCAGGAGGGGACGAACACTGAGGCATTTGCACACATTTCATTACCATTGGAGGGCACTGTGGCTGGGTGGGCTCCTCCAGGAGCCTTAGTGGAGTATGGAATTCTGTTGTCTGGGCAAACAGGAAGGTAAAAGTTAAATTTGTTGTTTTATAAACACAGCAGTGATTTTGCCCCATAGGCATCTGCCATCTTTCTCACTGGTCTACTTCATGCCACTGCACATGCATTGTTACCCCTCCACTTTGCTAGCTTCTGCTCACTCACTGAGCGTCGCTGTCCTGAGCTTCACAGACTTTGAAACCTTGCTTCCTATCTCTAAAATGTTAACCATGTCCTCCTTCCGCCTCCTGCCACAGAACCCTGTTTTCTCCATTCCATCACAGCCCATCTCACACTACATTGGATTGCAATTTTGTGTATCTTTCTCTTTTATTTGAGCTCCTTGGGTTTTTTTCTCTCTCATACTTCCTGTTTTCCACAGCTACAGGAAGCTGGGTGCCATCCCCCAGCATCACTGACAGGCAACAGTACCTATGTTCCGGAGCACTGTGTAAGTTGTCTCCATGCCAGCATGGATGTGGTCAGACACATGACAGTGCAGTAGCCATGTCCCTGGGTGATCCGCAAACAGTTCAATAGTTTGGAATGTTCCAGGAAAGAGATCATAGACATCTTCTCTGTAGGATTTATCTATCTGCAATAATTGGAAAAAAATACAACTTGTGGCTCACCACAGGGAAAGAACAAAATAACACACAATACATAGAAGGAATGAAATAATGAAAAGCAGAAACACATAAAAGCAAAGATAGAATGGGAAAAAATAAAAGAAATTCAAAAGCAGGTGTTTGAACAGATCAATAAAATTGAAATATCTGGCTCCTAATGATCCCATTGGGAAACTGTGTAGAATTTCCTCAAAAAAATTAAAAATAAAATGGCAATATGGTCCATGCATACAGTTAGAGAGCCAAAGGAAATTAAGTCAATATATCAAAGAGGCACCTACACCCTCACATTTATTGCAGCACTACTCACAATAGCCAAGAAATGGAAGCAACCTAAATATCCAAGAACTGCTAAATGACAAGGAAATTCCAGTACATCTACATAATGGAACTTATTCTGCCATGAGAAAGGATGCAATCCTGTCATGGATTTCATATTCATGAATGGAACAAGAGATAATTATATGAAATAAGCCAGGCACAGAGAAACATGATTTCATTCATATGTGGAATATGAAAAAGTTGGTCTCACAGAGTAGAAGGGGATTGGGAGTGTAAAGAGGAAAAAAGCATGGAGGAAAATTAATCAGTGGGTAGCAAGTCATAATTAATTACAAGTAAGGAGTGTTTGTGTGTTTATTTCCCAATTGTTGATTCTAGATAATAATGTTCTGGATATTTAAGAAAGCTAGAAGAAAAGATTTTAAAAGTTTTTTTCTTAACCATTAAGAAATGGTAAGGAGGCTGAGATATGAGGATCCTGGTTCAAAGCCAGCCCTGGCAGGAAAGTCCATGAGACTATTATTTCCAATTAACCACCAGAAAACCAGAAGTGGTGCTGTGGCTCAAAGCACTAGCCTTGAACGAAAAAGGTCAGGGCAGCACTCAGGCCCTGAGTTCAAGCCCTATGATGAAAGAAAGAAAGAAAGAAAGAGAGAAAGAAGGAAAGAGAGAGAGAGAGAGGAAGGAAGGAAGGAGAGAGAGAGGAAGAGAGAAAGAAAGAAAAGAAAGTAAAAAGAGACAGAGAGACAGAGACAGTGAGGAAAGAAGGAAGGAAGGAAGGTAGGAAGGAAGGAAGGAAGGAAGGAAGGAAGGTAGGTAGGAAAGGAGGAAGGGAGGGAGGGAAGAAAAGGAAGGGATGGAGGGAGGGAGGGTAAATAAGCCAGGTATCAATTGCCATGACTCTAATTCTAGCTACTCAGAAGCTGAGATCTGAGGATCAAGTTTGGCACCAACACCAGTAGGAAAGTCTATGAGACTAGTACTTCAAATTAACCAGCAAAAAGCCAGAAGTGGAGATGTGTCTCAAATGGTAGCATGTCAGCATCATGTCAGCATCAAGCAAAAAGCTAAGGAACTATGCCTAGACCCTGAGTTCAAGCTCCAGTATAGCCACAAAAAAAAAAAAAAGAAAGAAAAGAAAAGGGGAAGGGGGAGATTGGTAAATGTTTGAGGAAATAGTCATCTCTGCTTTGAACATTATGCAATGCATATGTGAGTAGAATATCACACATACATATTCTTTTTCATGTATCAGTTAAAGTTAAAATTAAAAAGCAATAAAAAGTGGGAATAAAATTTATTTATTTTACCAAGAAAGATTTACGCATGGGAACACATGGAAAGATGCTCAATATTATTAACCATTAGGAAAATATAAATAAATAATAAGATACCACTACAGGTGTTATAGAAATGGCTAAGGAAAAAAATTCAATGCAAACCAAAAGTTACCAAGTACTGAAATAGATATAGATATAGGTTCTCATATATTTCTGTTGGGAATGCACCTCCTCCTCCTCCTCTCCCTCTTCTTCCTCCCTCCTCCTCCTCCTCCCCCTCCCCTTCCTGCCTCCTCCTCCTCCCCCCCCACCCTTTTTCTTTTCTTTTTTTTGTGCTGGTACTGAGACTTGTAGGTTTTTTGCTCAAGGCTGGCACTCTATCACTTGAGCCACAGCTCCACTTCTGGCTTTTTTTGTTAGTTTACTGGAGAAAAAAGTCTTGTGTACATTGCTGGATTTGAACTGTGATCCTTAGATCTCAGCCTCCTTAATATCTAGGATTACAGGCATGAGCCACCAGCACCTGGCTTGATTTTTAAAATGTTAAACATACATTTGCAATATGGTATAGCAATTCTATTCCTACATATTTTCTGAAGGGCTGTGAACATTTATATTCACACAAAAGCATGCACAAATATGTACACTGACTGTAATAACCAACACCGGAAACAATTCAAATGTTCTTTAATGGAAAATATATGAGTGAACCATACTAGTTTATACAATGGACTACTGCCAACTACCATATGGAAAAACCACTGGTTCATATAAGAAGGATGGAGTCAAAGATCAATGTTGAATGAAATGAGCCAAATTCAAGACCTGGCAAGTAGTGATTTCTATGCAACATTCAGAAAAGACGAAACTGTAGAGATTACTTTAATATGTTTTGTACTGTTATAACAGAATGCCTAAGAATGGGTTATTTATAAAGAATAGAGGGTTTTTTCCCCTTATTGTTTTCAAAGCTGAGAGTCCAAAATTAGGGGATTGGTACCTGAGGATGGCCTTTTCACCAACCCGTTCCATGGCAAAAAGCTGGAGAAGAGAACACCCACACAACAACGCAAGACACTAAATTCAGTCTCTAGCACCTGAGCTTTGGAGACCATATTTAAATCCT
Source organism: Dipodomys ordii (assembly GCF_000151885.1). Lineage (NCBI taxonomy): Eukaryota > Metazoa > Chordata > Mammalia > Rodentia > Heteromyidae > Dipodomys > Dipodomys ordii. Next base: position 2,874,563 of record NW_012267330.1, read on the forward strand.
AGCAGGGAGGGAGAGAGCAGATCAGTGGTTGCCAAGTGCTAAGCGTGGACAGGTAAGTGACACGGGTATGATGGGAGCATCATTTTGGTTGGTATTGATTTAATGAATAAGTTTGTGTTTATGAAAAACAGAATTATACAATAAATATGGTGTATTTTATACAGTCTTAATGTTAACATTTATATATGCATATTTGAACTTGTATATTCTTATAATTTTGAAGTACTGAGCATGGAACCTAAGCACTCTACTCTTTGACCTGCACCTCCTTCTCTTCAGAGTTTTTTATTGTTGTTGATATGGTTTCTTTCTAACTTTGTGTTGGCCTCAAACTCATGTTTTTCCGTCTTCTTCACCATAAAGCTTGTATATGCTAGTTTCTATAACATTTATAAGCTTTTAAATTTATTTCTTAGATGTATACTAAAAAGGCTAATTTCTAAAAAGGCAGCATAGCAATTTAATATGTGAAAGTCTAATTACTGTATTAGCCAATACAGTCAATAAGTGATGGTCCTTTGAAATGAATAGTGGGGTGAAGAATATTAGATACCAGATTATATTTCTGTCGATTCCTGTATATGTGATTCTGTTTTCCACACAGATTACATATGACTATTATTCTCCACTTTCTTTAGATGGCACTGAAAAGTTGAGATGGACAGATTCTTTGGACTTTATCCTTGCAAATCCACTCAGCAGATCAGGGAGGGGCCTGCCAATCAGCTTCCCAGGTAATGCTACTATACCACCAGCACCACCCATTAAAGTACAACTTAATGCCAGGGAGCAAAAGGTCACAGGCAGTGTAGCCCAAGTCTCCAGAGCAAAAGTCAAGAGAAAGTTAGAGGTCAACATTTCTTCTTTCCTGAGTAAAGCCATTCTGTTAACTAATCACGAAGAAAAGACAGGAGAAAGAAAGGGAAAAGGGAAAAAAAAAAGAGAAGATCTGGACATGAAACTAATAAGAAAATTCATCCAAGGTTCAGAGAAGGTATATAAGAAATAATATACACATACATAAAGAAATATCTGCCAGCAAAGGAGTATAATCACATTATTCTGTTCAGTCTCTCTTATAAGGCTCCTGTGAGCATCATTTCTAAGTATCTCTTCTTTCTCGAATGGAAATACATTGAATCTGTACTTCAAAAAGTTTCCTGCAAAGCACTTTCCTTACACTCACCTTGAAAAGAAAGCTCTCAGCATGGTAATGGATGGTGTGTATGTCCACTTCACTTCCTATTCCTAACAAATACCAGTTTGTCATTGTATCTTCATTCATTATGAGACCATGGAGATTTCCAAAAATCTTTCCATTAATGGCTAAGAAGATGAAAACAAAATAACCTCTGGTTAGTGAGAAGACACTACTAAATCCGATTTTCAAAATAGTTCTAGATATGTGTGTGTGTGTGTGTGTGTGTGTGTGTACACCAGTACTGGGGTGGGAACTAAGGGCCTGGGCACTGTCCCTCAGCTTTCTCACACAAGGCTGGTGCTCTATCACTTGAGCCACAGCTCCACTTCTGGCTTTTCAGGGGTTAATTGGAGATAAGAGTCTCTAGTACTGTTCTGCATAGACTAGCTTCAAAGTACAATACTCACAACTCGGCCTCCTGAGTAGTTAAGTATGAACTACTAGCATATAGACAAGTCAAGGTCTTTTAATCACTAATATTTTTATTTACCTGATAAATGGTTAACAATCTCACTCCCACTAACCAATAACCCCACCATGCAAGGTTCAACATTCAGATTACCAGGAAGTCTTTGTACAACACGAGCTAGGAGAGAGAAATCACAGTAGGCTTATTTTCCCCAAGCTGAATGTTGGTTGGCAATCTGTTTATTTGTTATTTTGCATAACCTATTTGGAAAGCAGATTGCAGATTCATTGGTGAGAAACCAGTTTATACCATTCTGTAGACAGTAGAATTCTTTGTAAACTAAGCCACCAAGAATCCAGTATATATCAAACAACACTGAATGAATGATAAGCCATTTCCATAACGTTTCACTTTCAAAATCTCCAAAAACAGATCTTCACACAGGCTGAACCCAGAACTTAAACAGAACCAAAGAAAGATGGTTTTATATGATAGTGACTCATCCCTCCACTTCTACTCCCTCTTTACTCTGTGCATTGTGATGCATCCAAGTAGATGAAAACCATTACAAAAGAGAATACACTAAGAAGTTTTAAGAGGGGGCGCTGGGAAGGTGGCTCAGTGGTAGAGCACTTGCCTTGCATGCCTGAGGCCCTGGGTTTGATTCCTCAGCACCACATAAGCAAAAAGAAAAAAGCCAGAAGTGGCTCTGTGGCTCAAGTGGTAGAGTGCTAGCCTTGAGCTGAAGAACTGAGGGACAGTGCCCAGGCCAGAGTTCAGGCCCCACAACTGGCCCCCCCCAAAAAAAAGAAATTTTTAAGAGGGGATAGCAAAACCAGTAGAGAGAAGAATAACTGAATGAGGAACCAGGCCACAGTATTCTCATTTATATTAACAGCTAGCTCTGTGATCATGGACAAGACTCATCTTCAAAACTAGGTCTTAAGCCAGGAACTGGTGGCACTTGCCTATAATCTTAGCTACTTGGGAGGATGTGACATGAGGATCAAAGTTCAAAGCCAGCCTGGGCAAGAGAATCTGTAAGACTCTTATCTCCAATTAACCACTCAAAATCCAGAAGTGGCTCAAGTGGTAGGGCACTAGCCTTAAGCAAAAAAACTCAGGGAGAGCACCCAGGCCCTGAGTTAAGTTCCTGGATTGGCATGCGTGGACACACACACACACACACACACACACACACACACACACACACACGCAAGTTTTAGTGAAAGATTCTGGAGATGTCTATTTGAACACATTATTCCTTCCAAAATAAAGACAAACTTCCTTAAATTATCCAGAATCAAATAGGAGATAATTGTTAATTCAGTTGGTGGTCTTTCATATTCAAGAGAATGAAACCTAATATATATATATACATATATATATATATATATATATATATTTTTTTTTTTTTTGCCAGTCATGGGACCTAAACTCTGGGGCCTGGGCGCTGTCCCTCAGTTCTTCAGCTCAAGGTTAGTGCTCTACCACTTGAGCCATAGCACCACTTCCAGCTTTTTCTGCTTAGGTGATGCTGAGGAATCGAACCCAGGGCCTCATGCATGCAAGGCAAGCACTCTACCTTCCCAGCCCCTGAAACTTAATTTTTAAATTTGATCAAGCATTAGTTACTTGATTCATACAAAACATATCAATTGCTGGGCACCAGTGACTCATGACTATAGCCTGTAATCCCAGCTACTCAGGAGACTGAGATCTAAGGATCCATGTTCAAAGCCAACCTGGACAACAAAGTCTGTGAGTCTCTTATTTCCTATTATACAGCAAAAAGCCAGAAGAGGAACTATATCTTACATGATAGGCCTGTTCCTTGAACAAAAAAAAAAAGGACAACACCCAGGCCCTGATTCAACTCCTAGCATGTACATGCATATACACATACATATATATACATAAATATAGATAGATGATACAAATATGTGCATATATAATATATATGTAGATATATAATATGGAGATGCAGATGTATAAGTATAGCAAAAAGTAATTATTAAAAAATTACTTCTTAATAGATAAAGTAATTAAAGATCTCTGCAGAGATCTATCAGAGCTAGGTGCCCCTAAACAGCTGGTCCAAAGTCTCAGTGACTTTGCTGTCAGACAACCAATGGCTAGACCGATTCATGTAAAAAGAGAAACTTTAGAGAACTTTCTTGAGTTCAGGGTCCCTGAAAAGGGGAAAAGCTTATAGTACCCAAGGGTTGCCTACATTGCTAGGAATTCCTATGGACCTAGCCCAACAATGAGAATCGCTGAGATACCATGCATTTTGTTGCTTTCTTCAAAATCATCAGTGTGCTTAAAATCTCGTGGGTCTTTATTGAGATACTTCTTAATATTGTCATCCAGATACCAAGATTCATTCTCGTTAAATACCAAGAACAAGAGAGCAAATTCATAATCAACATCACTTCTTCTTCCTTTTTCATTCAATACGCCTTCTCGGCATGTAATCAGAGGACCCATTAAACCACTATATGTATCCTGGAATTTAAAAAGAAAAAGTTGAGTCATGGGTGGGGTTGGGAGGAACAGGGGAGAATAATGCAAGGGATGACATTGATCAAAATATATTGTACTCACAAACTGACGTGGTGAATTCAATCAGCTTTCTACCACTACTCAAAGATAATTTTAAAAATAAAGCTAAAATACGTGAGTAATTAAATATTTAATTTATTTCATTCCATCTATCACCATTCTAGTACTAGAATTTAGAAACTGGTTTCTCTGTAGTCTCTGGTTCAGCCTATCAGTTCATCCTATTGACCACTGTTAGATTAGACTCATCACTCCCATAGCTAGAAGTCTTCAGTGACTGTCCATGGCCTACCGAATACAGTACAAAACTTTGACAGGTCTTAAAGCCCATCCATATGAATCCCAATGAAGTTTCTGACTTAGGTTTCCCTACTACTTTTTATTGGATCCTACACGATAGCTAAAGAGGCCTTTGAATACCTCCCAAACACACTTTCTACTTTTCTTTTCTTATTTTTTTATTGTTACCCTTGCCTTTGTTTTTCTCCTACTTTCCCACTTCCCCCACTTCTCCCCCTCCCCCAAAGTTGTAAAGTTTATTTCCAACATAGTGTCTAGTGAGTCTCATTGTGTCCTTGTTTCAGCATTTTGTTATTCCCCTTCTCCTCCCCAAATTAGATAAATGTATATACAACATGCAGGGCACTAAAATAAAATATACAGTGATAACAGGGAATATTCCATAGGGGGAAGAACATACAAAAGAAACAAAAGAAAATCATATTAATAAATGGGCTAAAGGTTTAAAGAGAGACTTCTCTGAACAGGAAATAGAATGGACAATAGACACATGAAGAAATGCTCAACTTCTCTAGCTATAAAAGAAATGCAAATCAAAACAACATTGAGATTCTACCTTACCCCAGTTAGAATGGCTATAATCAAGAGATCTAATAACAACAGATGCTGGAGAGGATGTGGCCAAAAGGAAGCTTACTGCACTGTTGGTGGGAGTGTAAACTTGTTCAACCACTCTGGAAAGCAGTAGAAAGCTCCCTTAGAACCCAGCAATCCCACTTTTGGGCATTTACCCAAATGATCACAAACAAAAAGCTAGCAGCACAACTATGTTTATCATAGCATTATTCACCATGGCTAAGATATAAAACCAACCTAGATGCCCTCAGTAGATGAATGGATCAAGAGAATGTGGTATATATGTACAATGGAATTCAATGCTTCCATCAAAAAGAATGACACCACCTTTTTTGTTAGGAAATGGAAAGATTTGGAAAAAAATCATACTAAGTGAGTAAGCCAGACCCAAAGAAATATAGGTCCCATGGTTTCTCTCATTTACAATAATTAGTATACATCTATGATAATCTTATCAAATAATGAGCAGAAAAACTCAAAAGCTATATACATATGACCATCTAAGATGATGCTAAGTGAAAGAACCCCAAGACATGGACACAAGCGTTTTAATGTACTTTCTACTTTTCTATTTTCAGCCTTATCCAAAGCCTCCTATAAAACCTTAGACACTATACAATTCATCAAAGTCAGAGTTGTAAGCAATGAAGTGTGCTACTTTCCTCACAGTCATGTGTTTCTTCCAGAGAACAATATTTGCATCTATCATAGTTTTAAATGGCATAATTTGCATATCAGATGAACTTAAACATTTGTTGGAATGCATGAATGAGTAAACATATAAGTTTAAGTTTCCCATAATTATCATTTGTAAATTCATTTCTTCAAGTCACTTGTAAATCTGTCTCCTAAATTCTAGTACTGTCTAGGACAGTAATTCAAGTCAGTTAATACCTAAGACCAGAGTTAAAATGATCTCTCACTTGTGTGTGTGTGTGTGTGTGTGTGTGTGCCCCAGTACTGGAGCTTGAGCTCAGGGCCTAGGGATTGTCCCTTAACTTTTTTGCTCAAGGCTAGCACTCTACTACTTGAAGCACAGCTCTACTTCTGGCTGTTTGGGTGCTTAACTGGAGACAAGAGTCTCAGACTTTCCCACTCAGACTGGCTTTGAACTGCAATCCTCAGATCTCAAGTCACTAGGATTGCAGGCCTGAGCCACTGGTACCAGGCTTAGTCCCTCACTTTTTTAATAATGGGAAATGTTTACATTTCATATCAGCTATGACTTTAACTTGAACTTTGGTTTATGACAGGTAATTAACAATTACACTTGTTTTATATACATGTACCTAACTCTGTCAGGGTGGAATCTTTGCCTTTTATATCTTAGCCTATTTATCATTCAAATAGTTTTGTTATTTCAGTTGCTATGTTTTCTTTTCCTGATCCCTGGTGTCCCTGGTAATCCTTTAAAATTAGATTTTCCACATCCAAAACCATGAACAAATTATATTGTGAAACATTTTTCTTATCTATCCACAGTCTTCTTTTGCTTCAAATTATCTTGTAAGTTTCTGAATGTGTTAATTGAATGAGGTTTTGGTTTGAACGTCCTTAGTTCAAATCAATGGCTAGACAACTCTAAAAAAATTAAAGCATTGTATTGAAAATACTTTTTACTTTTTGGGTCATCCGGTCTCGGTTACACCATAGATGATGTTAATAAATTAGCCTGGCTAGATTTGGCCAGTAGGCTCTAGTTCGAGACCCTACCTCTAAATTCCACCCCCTTTTCATATGCTCCCTAGAGCTGCAATGATGTCAGCAGTTGACTCACAGACACATGACACTGAATACTGTAGTGCTCTCTCCCCCTTACCTTCACAAAGTTTACTGTGGAATAGTAGACCCATGGAATACAATTGGGATCAGAAGGCCCAGGACCTGATCTTTTGGGGACATTCCATCTGTAAGTTTTTATTTCTCCTGAAATCAAAGAAGTAATGAAAGAATTTGTTAGAGTGATTTACTTGAAGAAACACAAGCAGGTCTTCATATACTTTGGTCAATGTATCCATTCATTAGAAATAGTCTAACTTCACATCTTGACTTCTAAAGTTCCATAAGGAAATGGTAAATCTGTCACCCCAGACTCCAGTCTTCTCTCTGGTTTTCTTTTTCTAATGTGAACTATTATGTATTTAGGAAGTGACTATTTGTATTTTATTTTCTGCTATATGTTTTTCTCTTTCTCAAGAGCTATCAATCTTCAGGAGTAAGTCATCAAGTGGCTCAGTGTAGGCCTGTTAGAGGACCCATCAGGAAGTTTTGTAAACTAGCTCTGCTCAAGCCATACACAAGACCAAGTGAAGTCAGAAATATCTTGACTCTCTGATTCAGATACCTATGTTTTAAAAGCCTGGGGATATAGGGTATGAGGAAGGTAAAAATCCAGAATCACAGAGAATCAAGAAACCTAGACTGAACTCTCAGCCCTAGTGTACTTTTAACAAACATTTGACAAGGTACTTAACTTCACTGACATTTAGTTTCCTTGCCTATATACTTGGTTAGCTATCTTGACTATCAGATTGTTGTGAGGGCTAAACAAGACAAATAAATAAATACATGCAATCGTGCTTTGCACTGAAGACAGTAAATAAATAAATGCTGACCCAGGGCCTTGCACAGAGAAGGCACTAATGTATCTAGATTAACAAGCAAAACAATCATATTGCCAAAGTCCTAAATAGGAACTACAATCAACCAATATATCTTCCGAATGATCTCTGTCAAATTCCCACCCAGTCAGAATTAACAAACCTATGGCTAACCATGTGTGCCACAAAGCAAAAGGAATGGGCACGCCTGATTTTGCTCCAGTTTTTATGAATGCATCAGTGGTAGTGATACAGCTATAGGTCTAGTTTGTTTCCACTATGTTTCATGAAAATCCATTGTACCTTGCTGAGAACTGATATTTTTTTTCCTTCAGTTTGAGTAGCTTCAGAAGTGGCACTATTAAAGCAGTAATAATTCATTGTTTGCCCAGCCACCAGCATAATGATACATATAAAGGTGCTCAGTAAATGTTTACAGGATTCTTTAGCAAGAAGGAATTTCACAGGGGCTGCTTCCTTTTCTTATGATGTTTGTTCTCTCCCTTTCTCATGCAAGTAGTTCTTTTATAACTTGCTTGAGTTTCCCAAGCTGTTAGTTCTTTCCTTCTCCCACCAATCTCTGGGGTTTTTCACAAACCTTTCAGTCTTATCAAGAAACATTTTAAGGAATATTTCATGAGTTTGAATAGAAAAAAAAATTCTTCCTTGCACTTTCTAGTTTATTGTCCTGTCTACTCTTGTGACCTTTGGCTCTGAGAGGAGGACTGTCTTCCCACCCTTCCTAGGAAGGTGTAGTAGCTTGTTAGGGTCACTCTAGCCATACCATAACCTTACCAAAGCCTTCACCGATGCCTGGCGGGAAGCTTTTCTCTTCTCATGGTGTTGTCTTTTAAAAAAATAATTTACTTTATTGTTATCATTGAGGTGATGTACAGAGGGTAATGAGTACATTTTCTTTTGTACAGTGTCACTTGTTTCCTCACTCTCTCCCATTCCTTCCCTTTCCCATTCTGTGCCCTCCCCCAACCCTTCCAAAGATATACACTTGAATAAACCAGCCATAAGGAAAAGAAGACAGAATCATCACAAACTAAGAAGTAAAAAAAGTCTTTTGTTTCCATATCTTGGAGTTTGTTTGTTTGTTTGTTTGTTTTGTCAGTTGTGGGTCTTGAACTCTGGGCCTGGGTGGGTACTGTCCATCAGCTCTATCAGCTCAAGGAGAGCACTCTACTGGTGGAGCCACAGCACCACTTCCGGTTTCCTAGAGGTTTATTGGAGATAAGAGTCTCATAGACTTTCCTGCCTGGGCTGGCTTCAAACCCTGATCCTCAAATCTCAGCCTCCTGAGTAGCTAGGATTACAGGTGTGAGCCACCGGCACCCGGCATCTTGGAGATTTTTTGACCATTAAAAATTAGTGACTTAACTGGGAAAGAACACGGGAAGGTGACATTGTCCAAAAAGAAATGTATTCTTTACCTGACTTATGTAACTGTAATCTCTTTGTACATCATCTTTATAATAACAATATAAATTTAATTTAAAATGACTTTATTATTGCTTAATAGTGAAAAATGTAAATTCCCATTAAGACCAGGAAAGGGGTCTCTTAGGCTTTCCAACTTCTCCAGGAAGTCCTCCCAAATGCAAGAGATAGGGAAAGGAAAGAAAAGAGGTATATGATTGAAAAGAATGAAAGCAAACTGTCTTTGTTTGCACATGACATAATCAGTTGTGTATAAAATCTAAGGAACTGGCTACAAATCCTTTCTAGTATTAATAAGCAATCACAGTAAGATAACAGGATGCAAAGTTAATATGCAAAAGCCAATACTTGGTTATATATCAGAAAAAATTGAAATTAAAAGCAGAGTGCTACTTGTATTAGAACCCCTCACCCTAAATAAAATATGTAGATACACATTTAATAAAAGGAGCAAGATATATGAATAAAACTAAAAAATGTGATGAAAAATAAACAAAGAACTATAAATGGATATTCTGTGTTTATGGAGACAAAAATTCAATGATGTCAGATACTTTCCTTCTCAAGTTGATCCATAAGTCAAAGACAATCAATACAAATCTCAACAAATTATTGGTAAATACCAATACACTGATTTTAACCTTTCTTTGTCAGTCTTGGGGCTTGAACTCAGGGCCTAGGCACTGTTCCTGAACTTCTTCGCTCAAGGTTGGTGCTTTATCACTTTAACCCACAGTACCACTTTTAGTTTTCTGGTGGTTAATTGGATATAAGAGTCTCACAGATTTTCCTCCTTGGGCTAGCTTTGAACTGTGATCCTTAGATCTCATCCTCCTGAGTAGCTAGAATTACAGGCATGAGCCATTAACACCTGGCTCTGATTCAAGTTTTATATGGAAAGGTAAAAGACCCAGAATAGCCTATTCAATATTAAAAGTGAAGAACAAAGTAGAACTGGCACTATCAGGGTGGGAGGTGCGGAGAAGTTGATTAGGAGGAAGTAGAAGGAATGTTTGGGTGCTCTATTGTGCAGTAAGGTGACAGTAGTTTCCAATGATGAATTGAATGTTTCAGAATAGTTAAAGAGAAAATTTTGAATATTCTCAACACAAAGAAATGATAAGTACTCAAGGTGACTGTTGTGGTAATTATGCTTCTTTGATCATTAATATTAATATGCATGTTTGCAGGTATCGAAACACATCATATTCTAAAAGTATATATAATTATGATAATCAAAAATAAAATAATAAAAAGAAGATATATAGGAAACAAATTGTAGTACTGACAGAAGAATAGACAACTATATCAATGAAACAGAATAGAGGGCCCCCAAACAGAAATACTCATATATAATTGTTAAATCTTTGTTGAATTAACAAACACCAATCAAGAAAGAAAAGATAGCTGGGTGCTGGTGGCTCACACCTGCAATCCTAGCTACTCAGGAGGCTGAGATCTAAGGATCATTGTTCTAAGCCAGCCTGAGCAGGAAAGTTCATGAGGCTCTTTTTTTGGTACTGGTTCTGGGGCTTGAACTCAGGGCCTAGGCACTGTTCCTGAGATTTTGTGTTCAAGGCTAGTACCCTACCACTTGAGCCACAGCTCCACTTCTGGGGAAAAAAATGATTGGATATAAAAAGTAAGGATGATACAAAAAAATGTTTCATATATCATTTAGGGAATTTCAAGTTAAAATAATGATTTGTTATTATCATACCTGTTAGAATGTCCAAAATCTACAACATCAGATAGTAATGGAGCAACAGGAGCTCTCATTGTACATTGGAATACAAAAATGATACAGTTTCTTCGGACGACAGTTTGACAGTTTCTTTAAAAAAATAATAAAACTACATACATTCTTAATAATAGTTTCAGTAGTTGTATTTGTTAGCATTTACCCCAAAGAGATGAAATTTTATTTTCATATTAAAATCTGCCTGCAGATGTTTACACTAGCTATGTTTGTAATTGCCAATTTTGGAAGCAACAAAGATGTCCTTTTTGTAGGTGAGTATATGAAGTGTGACACATCCATACAATGGCATATTATTTGGTACTAAGGAGTGAACTATCCAATCATGAAAAATATGGAGGAAACTCAAATGTATATCATTGTATGAAAGGAGCTCTTCTGAAAAGTCTAATTCTAAGTACAGGACATCCTTGAAAAGGCCAAACCAAGGAGTCAGTATATAGATCTGTAGTCACTTAGGACGAAGGGAGAAGGTAGGGGTAATAGACAGGGTATAAATTTTAGGACAGTGGAATTATTCTGTGTAATGCAATGGTGTATAACAAATGTTTCACTCTAGTTAGGGAAAATACTGTTAGTGGTGGGATGCCATGCATGGGTGAGAAAGAAGGTATATGGGAACTCTCTGTACCTCTGCTCAGCTTACCTATGAACCTTAAGTACACTGAAAAATAAAGCTTGTTGATTGTTGATTTTTAAAAAGCATAACAAGTTCTAACTCATTAAAAAATTACCTAATTAATTCTTTCCTTAATTCTTCTAGTCAACTAATTAGCCATCACAGATTTTCCTTCTCTGCTACTTTTATAAACAGTCCTATAGATTTTTTAAAAATTCTTCATCCCTTAGAATTTTATCATGTGTAATCTGCATTATTCTGAAATGATTCAGTCTTATCTTTTATCTTTTCCAACCCAACTTATTTTAATCACCTTAAGGCAAATGTGTGGATAAGAACATAACAATTGCGTATTTCATCAATTATAAGATGCAACATTTTCCTATCATTATTTAACATCTAATGCACACATTGTTTTAACTGACAGCATGTTTTTTCTTTTTTTAGTAACAAATACTATAATGATACATATTAAAATAAATGGTGCTGGAATCAATAAAATGTTAGTATCTTCCTTGCCAAATTGGTGTAAGGATAAATAAGAGTTTTATGTCTTCTTTGCTTTGTTTTAAATGCAAAGTATAGAACCTACCACAAGGTTACTGTTCAGTGTGTGTTGGCCATTGTTATTTCTTCTAACTCTATGAAGTCCCTAATGGAACCCTAGAAATTTCTTAAAGACTTAGTTATTGGAGGAATGATTTTCTCATACCAGGGTGACTGGGGAATGATGAAATACACTTAGGGTTCTCTAAGACTGATTAAAGATCAAAAAAAGAAAAGAAAGTATGGTCCCCATTAGAATGGAGCAGACAAGATGCATAGCTAGTAAAAATCTCCCATTCTGTGGGCTTTTTATTTATCTTGCTTGCTATGTCCTTTGCCATGCAGAAACTTCAGTTTGATGCAATCCCATTTATCCAGTCTTTCTTTGATTTGTTGTGATTCTGGATCTTTACTTAGGAAGTTTCAATTTGTGCTTAGGGGCCGCAGTGTTTATCTTAGCCCTTCCTGTAATATTTCTATGGTATCTGGCCTTATATTAAGGTCTTTGATCTATTTAGAATTGATTCTAGTGCATTGTGATATACATAGATCTAGCTTCAGTTTTCTGCATGTGTATAGCCAATTCTGCCAGCACCACTGGTTGAAGAGGTTGCCTTTCTCCAATCCTGTGATTTTTGCCTCCCTTGTCAAATATTAGGTGGCTATAGGTCTGTGGGTTTATTTGTGGATTTTCTATTCTGTTCCATTGGTCCTTGGATATATTCTTGTGCCAGTATCAAGATGTTGAGACTTCTTAGAAGAAGTAAAAATGGCCAATAGACACATGAAGAAATGTTCAACATCTCTGTCCATAAAAAAATTGCAAATCAAGACAACATTGAGATTCCACATATAATCAAGAAAACTAATAACAGATGTTGGCGGAAATGTGGCCAAAAGGGAGTGCTAGTACATTGTTGGTGGGAATGTAAACTTGTTTAATCACTCTGGAAAGCAGTATGGAGGTTCCTCAAAAGACTAAACATAAAGCTTCCCTATGACCCAGAAATTCCACTCCTGGGTATTTACCCAAAAGATCACAAATAAGGCCATATTAAAGCTACCAGCACAACCATGTTCATTGCAGCATTGTTTTCCATAGTCAAGATATGGAATCAGATGCCCCTCTATGGATGAATGGATCAAGAAAATGTGGTATATGCACACAGTGCAAATCTACTCACTATCAGAAAGAATATTATACCAGTCATAAGAAAATGGAAATAATTGGAAAAAATTATATTAAGTAAAGTAAGCTAGACCCAAAGAAACATAGGTTGCATGGTTTCCCTTATTTGTTGTAACTAAAAAGTGCCTGAAAATCTACATGAAAACACATTGGATGGTAAAAGACAAAAATAATACACTTGGACATGATAAATCATACATGACTCTAGACATTCACACAGTGAAACCAAAAGAGGGTATTCTTGGGAAAGGATCACAAAGGTCAATAGCTATGGGCATATGATCCTATAAAATAATGTTTACCAAAATGAACTCTAAGAAATGAAAACAAGAAGTCTTATGTTACTTTGCTTCTTGGCTTTTTTCCCCCTCCTTTGTCACTGTTTTTTGTTTCTGTACTTTTGTCTTTTATGTAAGTTTATCTGTTGGAAGAGGGCAAGAAGGAGGACTGAAATGGTGGGATAAAGGGTAAACAAATACAGCAGTGATACTCACTAGACATTATGTTGAAAATAACCATACAACTTGTGGGGGAGGGAGATAAGGAAGAAAAAATTGGAAGAAAACTAGGAAAAAGGTGACCCTGTTCAAAAAGTACTCATTACCTGGCTTACATAATTGTAATACCTCTGTACACCACCTTTACAATAACAATATAAAGAAGGAAAGAAGGAAGGAAGGAAGGAAGGAAGGAAGGAAGGAAGGAAGGAAGGAAGGAAGGAAGGAAAGAAAGAAAGAAAGAAATATAGAAAGAAAGAAAGAAGGGAGAGAGCGAGGGAGGGAGGGAGGGAGGGAAGGAAGGAAGGAAAGAAGGAAGGAAGGAAGAAAGAAAGAAAGAAAGAAAGAAAGAAAGAAAGAAAAGGCTGACCTCTGGAATAACTGACCTGGCTTTGTAACAGGCACTTGGAGTTGCTTCCCGCTGTCTGTGTCCTCCACACCCTGGGCAGAGATGGAGTAAGGCCGGCTTGCTTTGTTCTTAAATATGATCAGGATGGAGTCACCCACCTCAGCATGAATCATTGGTCCTAAAGGCAGATCACGGGCCTGTGTGCATTACTGTTGTTCTTTCCAATATCAGTGTAGTTTAAACATAAGTAGCATTTAGCAGAATAAAATAAAGTTTAGTTTAGCATTGGTGCGCATCCTTTGGAGGACAATATTGTATTGTATTTTGTAAATATCATACAGTGTTTAGTAATAGGATCAAGCTGAGTTGCTTTTCTGCTTCCTTCGCTTATTGGAAGGACTTGGGTGAGCCATGTAATCTGACACATCTATACTTTTCTCACAGAATTGTGGCAAGGATAGGGCTGGGAAGTTGGCTCTCAGTGGTAGAGCGCTTGCCTTGCATGCATGAGGCCCTGGGTTCAATTCCTCAGCACCACATAAGCAAAAAGAAAAAAGCCGGAAGTGATGCTGTGGCTCAAGTGGTAGAGTGCTAGCCTTGAGCTGAAGAGCTGAGGGACAGTGCCCAGGCCCAGAGTTCAGGCCCCACGACCGGACCCCCCCCCCAAAAAAAAAAGAATTGTGGCAAGGATAAAAAAAAAAGCAATCTTTGTAAAGTGCTTATTTCAGGGCATTCTGAAATATACTATATGATATATGGTTAACTTTTTGCTACTATTGGACAATAAGAAAAGTCATATGAACATGATGTTCACATTGTGCTGTAATTTCCTGTGTATAAACCTTTAGTAAGTATGAAATTGCTTAGTATCTGGTAAATGGATATAATGATGTAATAATGATCCCAGGAAATAATTTTATTAAAAGGTTTTGAAATGTAAAATTGAACTAAAAATACTTATATATTGAGTTATGAGCAACACACCGATTTCATTACTGCACGTTGAATGCTTTATGTTAGATATGTAGAAACATTGATGAAACATACTCTAGGCCCTTATTTGTGTCTGAATGAGGCATAGCTTCATGGGGAATGGGCTCCCATTTTAAAAGTACTTTAGACCTGATCCCTATGGCTTTTTGGTTGGCATTTCATGTATTCTACATTCATAGAGACACTCACAGTTGGTGATGTGGCAACATTTATCCATTCTTCACTAATCCAAACCACCATTTTTGTTATACTTTTCTGAGAAACACCACTAAAGGTACCAAGAAATATAAAATTTGTTGAAATGTTTTCATATTCAGAAGAAAACTTTTATCCTAAACCAGGCAGTTTCTGAAAAGCATTTTTTAATGATAAGACTTAAAAAGCACTGGAGGCATTGCTCAGCAGTAGAGTATCTGTCTAGTAAGCATGATGCACTGAGTTCAAGTCCTAGGACCATCTCCACCCCAAATTTTAAACAGTTAATGTGGACGTGTGGGTGTGTGAATTTGCATCTAATAAAGTATTTATTCACATTGCTTCCTAAACTACATATACCTTATTATACTGATAAGTAAGAATGAATACTTTCTGTATTACAGTGTAACTGAACACAAGAAATGGTGCTGAGTAGCCGTGAGCCTTATATGGGCTCTCAAGCTATTTTAGAAGCCCAGGTGTCTCCTTGTGCTACAGACAATAAGTGTACAGGCCTCACACTCCCCTGGCTGAAGGCTGCTCAGATGCCACTGATGAAGTCACTTGCTGCTCTCATTTCACTGAGTAGGACAAATGAAGGAGATTTGGGACTGTGCCCAGCCCCTTGTCAAGACCAACACCTTTCCTCCAGAGTTCTGTAGACACCATGGCTCAAATGCATGACTCATTTGGTGAGACAAACAAGCTTGCAGGTCAAATGTTAATAGAGCCTGGAGGTCTGGAGGAAGGTGGGTGGAGCATTTCATAGTTTTTCAAGCTGAGAGTCAGCTTGATACTTAATATTGATATGGATAATGTAAAGCTATACTGATTATATAAGTTACCTCATGCATTCAGAAGCAGAAAAAGCAGTATTAGACAGACCAAGTCAATGCTGAGTTTTTGGGGTCAGTTCCTCTGGAACTGAGACCAGACTTTTAGTTTTGGCACTCATTCCACATCTGAGTTTTCTGTTTTACCCTACTTCTTTTATATCATGTGGAAAATACAGCACTGTGCGTGAAGAGTCCAGAACCTTAGAGAAGTCATGCAAATATTTTACCAGATTCTCTGTGACAATCAATTGTTTCAAATGAAAATATTCAGTTGTCTCATTTCATTGATTAGAACCAAACCAGGGCTGTGTGGCAGTACACCTAGTCCCCTCAACAGAATCAACACTTGTCCTTCAGAGCTCAAGGAGCTCAAGGAGTGTCAGGCTCTTGGGGATGTAGATTCCTGACTATGTGTCCTCTGTTATATTTCTACAAGTATTCTTTGTGTGACCCAAGTTCATATTACACTCCCTAATGATGGCAGAGCAAGAACATATTACACACAGATGAATAAAGTCATGTTACTTTGTCCCTCCTGTCTCACAGAAGTGTGTGTGTGTGTGTGTGTGTGTGTGTGTGTATACTCCTGCTTGGGGCTAATGCTACACACTGAAATCTGCCATACCCAGGAGTTCTAAGTGTTCCTCTCGAGGTGGCCGGGCTTTGATCTCCACAAATTCTCCATTGGTGTACTCCCTGTAAACCACCTTCTTGTACTGAGAACCAATCCAGTTTTCAGTGTGGTTCATAAATATATCTCCATGTCTGCAAACAGAAGCAGCAGAAATTTAGGTTGTCAGAAGGGAGACAAACTTCAAGTATTTCTGAGGAATTTGGGGAGAATTCAGAGTAAAGATCCCGAAACCTGGCTATAATCAGGGTCTCCCTACAGAGCTGGACATTTGCACCTTTCTTGGGGAGTAGGGGCAGGAATTGTTTCTGTTAAGGGAAACCCATGGCCCACTCTTACAATTGCTCTCAAGAATAATTATGCTGACTGCTGGTGGCTCATGCCTATAATCCTAGCTACTCAGGAGACTGAGATCTGAGGATCATGGTTGAAAGTCAGCCTGGGCAGGAAAGTCCATGAGATTCTCATCTCCAATAAACTATTCAGAAAAAAGCCAGAAGTGGTGCTGTGTGGCTCAAGTGGTAGAGCGCTAGCCTTGAGCATAAAGAGGCTCAGGGACAGCTCCCAAGCATGTAGGTTAGCTTAAAGACATTTTATTTAACGTATGATGATGACAACTCATTAATATTAAACTCACAGCCAACAGCAGTATAATTCATTCTGTGTGAACATATTTTCTCTGTAGGGCACATCCCAATCCTGTGATGCTTGCAAATGCAAATATGAGACAGGGCGTCAGTACTACTTCTGAAATGGGAAGTGGCATTTGAAACAGTGAACAAAATAAAGCACACACATGTAAAACTATGACACTAAATAGACTTTAAAAAGGATGCTTATTTTTGTGACTGTAACTCTTCTTAGTTGGCTTTTTTGCTCCATGCTGTGTTCTACCACTTGAGCCACAACTCCATTACTGGCTTTTTGCTGGTTAATTAGAGATAAGAATTCCAAGGACTTTTTCCCCCAGCCAGGCTTCATCAAACCTCAATCCTCAGATCTAAGCCTCTTGAGTAGCTAAGATGATAGGTGTGAGCCACAGATGCTCAGCTAAATGGACCCTTGGTTTACATTTGACAAGAAGACAGACAGACATTTTATTTCACCTTATCAGTCCACTTTAGGTTTTCTTATCATTTTAAAGATCTTCAAATGACCGCAAAAGAGCCAAAGGTTACAATAAATTACAGGTTACAATAACTTGCAGGTTACAAATAAGTTTTGGAAAAAGAAAAATCTATCCATTTTATCTCCAAATTATGGCATATCTCTAATCTTTCTGCTTCTTCTTGTCTCTCCTCCTCCATACTCCTTCATCAGAGCTTTGCATAATGCCTAGAACATACACCTCTGATCTAGACTGTATACTTTAGAAAGGAAGAGACTTTTCTTCTACTTTTGTTTTCCAAGGAGCTCTGTTAATACTTGTGGTTTTGACCAACATAGACCTTGGAGTCAGCTGTTTCCCAGCATTATTTCTCTATGGATATGCAGGTGTCTTTATGGTATCCTGGCTTGTGATGTTCTGGGTAGATGTCTAGCAATGGGTTAGGAGTATATTAAAAGCTAATTACTCTCTTTGACATAATCTCATCTGCATGGAATTTTTGAAAGTTAGTTGCATTGGTCAAGCACATTGTAAGGATCAAACTACATATGATTTGTAAAACTCTGAGCAAATGCCTCATAAGAGTTGTACAATAGATGATGATTATTATGGAGAAACCCATGGTAATATGGTTCAACTATACACATGCCACTCCACAAACTCAGCAATATGAAATATAACTCTGCCTGCAGCAACTTATTTTTTTTTCAAATTTGCTCTCACATAGTTGAGTACCCATGGCTGGTGCCTGTAATCCTAGCTACTCAAGAGGCTAAGATCTAAGGGTTATGGTTCAAAGCCAGCCTGGGCAGAAAAGTCTGTGAGATTCTTATTCCCAATTAACCAGCAAAATGCCAGATGTGGAGCTGTGGCTCAAAAAGCCAAGGGAGAGAGCCCTAAGCCTGAGTTTAAGCCTTGGTATTGGCACACACACACACACACACACACACACACACACACAGAATTGTCTCCTAGAGTTGTGGAGATGAATCTATTTGCTACCTATCTAGGGTCCTGAAGCCTTCCCAGATACTCTTAACAACCTAAAGTTATGATAGAGGCCTGTGCTGATAAGGACAATGTCTCATAAGCATCAAACCATTGTCATTGACATCAAATCAAGAGTCGTTCAAATCCCTAACATGTGCTCCCATGGAATTGGGGCAAAGGGCAGATGCACTCCACTGGGTGTGGGGAGGTATTTGTCCCTGGATTCCTATCTACAGAGAGATTGCAGATGCACTACTGGACATGAAACCATTTCAGTGCTATACTGAAATTTTTTTCTACAGAATTTGGTGAACTTTGAACTTGGAAACATGTCCTTATCCCTCTTATATTTATTAATGTTGCAGGAGGGGCATGGTTATGGAACTTGCTCCTTATCTCCACCAGCATTCTCTATTTTCTAGTGTCATTTGGGACAGAGTCCCAGAGCCTGGAACTAGCTAGACCTGCCTGATCATTCAGAAGTAAGGGGCTTCAAACAGAAGTAAGAATGAGTCACTGAAAGTGGTATCTTTCACACACTTGCATATACATGAAAAAACTTTGTACAATTATTTATTTGTACAATAATTTATTTGGCTGATTAATAATGTAATCATTTTATAGAAAGTCAAATTAGCATTCACTTCCTTTTCTACTGCTTTAGTATCAATTTTTGCTTATCCTGGCAGCATCGGGTTTCCAAAAGAAAGGTGTCTAGATTAACAAACTGATTTAAATCCTTCTGTTCTAAAGACAGTCTTCAAAATAGTTAATTTTGGTGTTTCTTTTTCTTTTCTTTTCTTTCTTTCCCATTTATCAATTGGGTGGCACTGTTAGGCTCTCTCTTTCCCAGGAAGAGAAAAAAACTCACAACAAAGGCCAGTAAGAAAAGGAAAAAAAGTGTCCACACGCAGAGTTGTTTGTGTGTTTTCCAGTCTTAGAGGGTTTCGTGAGGAGGAGGAAGAGAGTACAGGCTGAACCCAGCCCTGGCTCAAAGTGTATGAGACCCCACTTCTACAGAAATGCATGATGGTGTGTTCCTGTTATCCCAGCTACAGGGAGATAAATAGGAGTATTGAAGTACAAGTCAGCCTGAGCTGACTCTATCTTAAAAATATACACGGCAAAAGTGCTAGATGCATGGCTCAAGTACAGAGCGCCTCCCTTGTAAGTTGTAAGCCCTCCCCAAAGTTAAAAAAGCAGACAAAAGGGTGACACTGTTCAAAAGAAATGTACTGTAACCCCTCTGTACATCACCTCTGCAATAAAAAGAAAACAGGAACTGGAGAACTACAATGTGATGTGCTGCTGAGACAATAAAACATGGATTTGCCTCCTCAAAAGGTTTCTGTTCAATTCCAAGTCTACCAAAGGCTAGTTAGACGACTTTACTCCTGGCTCCCAGGTTTCCTCATCTGAACCTCAGGACAGTGGTGAGTCACAGAGTGGAGGGTTCTACCTCTGGAGGAGGAGGCCTGCAGTCTGCTTCTGACCTTGTCCCTAAGTCCGGAAGGACTGGCTCCCTGGACTCCAGGAGAGGGCAGTGGAGGCCCAGCACTCAGCCTACATGGGGCTCCAGCATTGCTCATTCCTTGGCATGTAGCCCGGGTTCTGAACCTTTCAAAGGAAGGTGGGTGGGTCTTGCAGACTTTCCGGGTACAGACACTGAGGGACAGCTTGGTTCGCACCCCAGGTCAGGGATCTCTTCTGAGACCATGGCCCCTGCCTCACTCCCTTCATGCATCTGTATCTGGATCGTCTCTCCGCTCTCTCTCCCAGAGACCTCCACTCCCCCTCTCCCTCCCAGCTTCCCGGGCACCGAGGACTCGCTTCTTCCCCTGGGCCTTTCCCCTCATCCTCACTTGAAGACATCTGTCCATCTGCCCCACGGCAGAGTCCATCTGTCCATCTGCCCCACGGCAGATCAGTCATCACCGAGGAAGCGCAGAAGCGGCCTCGGGTGGCCACCTGTCCCTGTCCAGTGGAGGACGGGGGTGGGGCAGCCCTGAGCTTCTGCACGCGCGAGGAAAAGCCTCCACCTGTCAGAGCTGTGCAGAGAAAACCCCGCACATTTGTTTTCATGTTTCCAGAAGTGAGCATGCGCATTCCCACCGAAGAGCTTGGCGGCTTCGCCTTTGGTACCTTTCCCCTCCTGCGTCCAAGTGCTGCTTTTCGAACTCCCAGTTTTTGTTAGGGGCATAATCCCATTCTACCTCTTCAGCGGCGATGAAAAAGGTTCTTAGCATCCCGTAGGGCGGCTCGGGAGGGTCCCTGTGGCCACAGCTGCTGACCTCGTAGATCTGACTCATGCCTCGGGCGAAGTGGTGCAAGGTGGAGCAGAACACCTTGAAAACCCCTGGAAGAGAACGGACAGCCCAAGGTGAGCAGAACACCTTCAAAACCCCTGGAAGAGAACAGACAGCCCAAGGTGAGCAGAACACCTTTAAAACCCCTGGAAGAGAACGGACAGCCCAAGGTGAGCAGACACCTTCAAAACCCCTGGAAGAGAACGGGCAGCCTTGTGCATGGTGTTCGCGTTACTGCCGGCCATGGAGTAGACGGCTGCTTTACCAAACCTACATAACTTATTTCCAAATCAACAACAAAGCTGGGTTGACTTTTAAAACATTGGGTTTTAAATACTTTCAAATCCGACCCCAATGGAAAGAAATTGTTTTTAATAGATTTACTTCAGAATAAAAATAATTTTAAATTTATTTGGGAAAAAATAAACCCTACAAATTTTTACCAAGAAATGACTTCTCAGGATTGTCCTTATTATACACACCCACTAAAAATGGTCACTTCTGAAGATATGACCATTTCAGCCTGTCCTAGTTTAAAAAGAACTAATTAATCTAGACAAAGTTCTGAAGTCATAGAAGATTGCTACCAAGGGATTTCATAAATTATTGTGAACAATAAGTGTGAAGTCTTATTTTTATTATTATTAAAACATGAACTACCTCATTAAGGTCTTGAGGAGTCTCATATCTAAAGCTTGTTCTACATTATGCCAAATAAAAAGCAACAAGATTTCCGTGCATAATTCTAGTAAATCACCCCACCTGAAATTAGATGTGATTTGTTAGAATTATGCAGAGAAAACATTAACTGTATTTTCAATGGAATTTTCTAAAAGAATTGACATCAGATAGATACATCATAACTAAACTCACTATAAAAACACATGTAACAAAATTAAGAAATTATTGGATCAACAAATCTTCCCTTTCTCTAATAGACTGTTTTAGAATCACATAATTGGCGTGCCCATCAGTAACTATCAGCACTTCCTAAAGAACTTTAATTTTTCTGCACATGAAACTGTTGTCTAATTATTTTCAAATTCCCTCTCTGACGAGAAAAAACAGTTGATTCAGTAGATATTTAAGTGCCCCTTGAACAAGAGCCTCAAAAAGCATAATAAATATAAGGTTGATTCTTCTTAAAAATGTGGGCCAGGGTCTTGTGAAACTACAAAGAAAGCATGTTTGGAAAGGTCTTCCTTTGTGCAAGCTTTTTTCAGGCAGCTCATGATGTATTTGTCCATTATTGTTTTTCAACAGTTAAGGAAGTATTTTCTCAAAGATCAAGAAGAAATGTGTGAGTTTCAGCCACTGTCTGCTCTACTTTGTGTGTGTGTGTGGGGGGGGGGTTACTGGGGCTTGAACTCAGGGCCTGGGTGCTGTCCCTTTATTTTTTTCACTCAAGGCTAGCACTCTGCTAGTGGAGCCACAGTTCCACTTCTGGGTTTTTAGTGGTTAAGTGGTAATAAAGAGTCTCATAGACTTTTCCTGCCAGTGCTACTTTTGAACCATAGTACTCAGATCTCAACCTCCTGAGTAACTAGAATTATAGGCAGGAGCTGCTGGTAACTAGGTCTACACACTTTTTGAACACTTTTCTCAGCTTCTAAATAAGGGACAAGAATAGCTAAAAATGATTAAGCTTTTCAGTATTCACAAATCTGTGTTTACCACCAAACATAAACCAGAAACTTTTGTTATGAGGCTCCTTAGAAGCTGTGAGACTGTCATGGTTCCACACTAGAAAAGTAGCTAGATCTCTAAAATTATTCCAACCAATTCTTTCAGGGCCTGTTTCTGTGGATTTAAACTATTTATAGATCTTCTCATGCTAGGAGCTCTTGGGCAAAAGTTTTAAAGCTCAAGTCTCAAGGTTTCAACTGATGATACAGAGGCATCTCAAGTGTGGCTCCAGTAAATGAAGTCAAGTCCATTAATATGTGAGATTCAGTAGCTACTTGAGTAGCACATAGGTTTCTCATTAAGACTGGTGAATAAGTTGGGCGGTGAAATATATTGAATGCACATGTCACTTGCTATCCTCACTTTTTATGCAGAAAGTAGCATACACTCCCATGAGCTGCTCAAAAAAAACCTCAATAACCTAATTAGCTTGGGATTTCTAGGGGAAATGTTCCACATATTGGCACTTTACAAGGACTTCTATGAATAAAACGCAGCTTTCTCTCAGGAGAAAACAAAGATGCGCAACAGAAAAAATGAAAATAGAGAAGTTTCCAGACAGCTAATTTGAAAGTCACTATAAGTCATTAGGGAAGGGAAACCAAGTTCTTCTACTTATGGCTACATCCATCTCTCTAATACCTAGAGCACCCACATGCTTTGGAGCAGCACCTAGAATGATGTATATGCTCAAGAGAAGAAATTCCTTTTTTTTTTTGTCGGCCATAGGGCCTGAACTCTGGGCCTGGGAGCTGTCCCTCAGCTCTTCTGCTCAAGGCTAGCACTCTACCACTTGAGCCACAACTCCACTTCCAGTTTTTTTCTGCTTATGTGGTGCTGAAGAATCTAACTCAGGGTCTCATGCATGCAAGGCAAGCACTCTACCACTGAGCCACCTTCCCAGCCAGAAATTTCTTTTCTTAGAGATAAATTTTCATGGATCAAGAGCATTCACCTGGGATTTGTATGGCAGAGTCATTTAGAAGACCCCTGTATCCTGCTTGGTGGATGTTATCTCCTCCACCCTTTGCACTGGGTGTTTGGACAAAGACACCTAGGATTCTTCTCATTTGAATGTAACTATATCTGCTTCTATAACTCTTGAATTATCAAAAGCCTGTCAATTTCTTCTGAGAGAAGACCCCATGAGGAGAAGCTAAAATCTGGTCTCTAGACAGACCCACCATTTTTACCTGCATTGTCAGGTTGCATGAATGCTGTTGTGGACATGTGGGGAAACAGAGCCAACGAGTCGCGATGAGTGCCTCGAAGGTGGATGGTGTTTCCTTGGAAATAAACTCCATGCATGTCGGTGTCAGTGCCCATTCCAATCAAATGCCAGGACACTCTATCCTTTTTGCACATGCTGAGGCCTGGCTGGTTGCCATACATATAACCATTAATAGCTAAATGGGAACAAGAAGACTGTCAGACCTTCTGTGTATGTAGACATATTAAAAACACTCTATCTTAGTGAGAGATTATCAACATGGGGTAGGTGGTGTTCAAGTGTGTTTGTGGTGTCCAGAATATTCTTGTTATTAGAAAATAAAAACTACTAAATAAATGTTACTAAAAACCTGGATGGAGAAGCTAGAGGGTGGATCCACTTAAACTAGCAAAATAACAATAATACAAATGCATTACAGTTTTAAGAAAATTTAATGATACATATGCAAGAACATTACGAGTAAACAAGGTCAAGTTGTATTATACTCAAAATCTGACTTGTTGAATTGAAACCCCTTTGTACAACTGCTTAATTAAAAAAATAAGGAATAAAGTCAGGTTGTTTGTGAATAATTTTTTTCTACAAATTGTTTCATGGCATGATATGTTCCATAAGATTCTTATCTGTAATTAACCAGTGAAGAGCTGAAAGTGAAGCTCTTGCTCAAGGGGTAGAGGATCAGCTTTGAGAGAAAAAGTCACGTGAAAACAAGAATCCTTGAGTTCAAGCCTCAGTACTGGCACACATAGAGAAAACATTATTGACTTCCTCAATTTCCCATACTCTTTTCTAAAACTTTTGATATAAAAATAATTTTCTTTGGAAGTTGCTTTCTAGCCATCTCCCTTGTTAAATATCTCTTCGTTGGTTATCAATTCATTCAATTCTGCTAGATCCTCAATGCTGATGTCTTCACATCTCATTCTAGGAGTTATCAGACATGACTGCTTTCATGGGTTTTGTATCCTTTTATTTTCATGGTGAAAATGAATTAACATTGTATTTGCACATGTCTGATCAGTGGAGAGTAATCTAGAGGAGATGTGGGA
The DNA here is from genome assembly GCF_000151885.1 of Dipodomys ordii. NCBI lineage: Eukaryota > Metazoa > Chordata > Mammalia > Rodentia > Heteromyidae > Dipodomys > Dipodomys ordii. Next base: position 2,899,644 of record NW_012267330.1, read on the forward strand.
GCAGTACATTATAAAGACTTAGTACCTGAGGAAATAAATCTTAATGACAAAATTTTCTTTTCTTGCTTCAATAAAAAAAACTGTAGAATTTTTTTCTATTTTTGAGTGTGTATACATGGATAGAATGAGGTTTCACTATGACAATTCCATAGATATATACATGTACTTTGAACAAGTTTACATCCTCATTATATTTCCACATTTCTTCCATCTCCTCTCACTTCCAAAGAGTGTTTGGTGGATTCAAACGTATTTCAGTCCATTTGAAATGTCTTTGGGGATAACTTATGTATAATTGACTTTACCTTTTCTATCAACCCAATCCATTAACAGTGGCTATATCTAGATCAAAGTCTTTGGAAGAAATTAGAAACCACATTCTTGTTCTGTAGGGATAAATGTCAAGATTACATAGCAATGTCTGATGGGTAAGTATACATAATTATGTTTCCTGATCAATGTCCCTTAGAGAGATAATGTATCTTCACCTAATCCCCACTATTGCCCACATCAGACAAAAACAAACAAACAAACAAATCCAAAGACATGAATGGACTTCTAGAATAAGCCCCCTGTCAAAAAAGTTTTTTTATTTCTGTGACTGCTTGCTAAGTATATTTAAATATAGGACTATTCATAGAAATGACCTAAACTTTTGCTCATCAAATATTAAAAATATTAGTGTAAATACAGGTCTTAATAAATTACTATTTGGTAGAGAATCTTTCTTGATTTTAAACTTTTGCTTAGAGCTTCATTTTCTAGATCTTGCACTGATTCCTTGAATAAACACCTTTCAAACACACCCTGTAAATACATGAGAGTCAAAGCATGATACCATGTTAGGCCCAGTCTATGGTTTGTTACTTCTTCCCCTATCCCATCCAAGCAAGACTAGCATTAGAATTTACTTTGTAATTAATGTGAAATCTTTCCTCAATGTGAAAATTTCCCCTTAACTTTGCTTTTAAAATGACATGTGAAAATGAAAGAGGTGACATTGATCAAGTTATATTGTATTCATAAACTGCTTTGTTAAATGGCAACTCTTTTGTACAACTACTTAAAGATAATAATGAAAAAAAATAAAAAATGAGTTTCATATCATCAAACCAGGTTGCAACTTAATGTGATGTGGTCCATTAGTTCAATTTTTTCCCTGTAGAGGTTTCTCTGATGATAATTGTCTTACAATTTAACTTTCCCATTAAGGAATTACCATGTTTGCTCATTTCTAGTTTTGTGTCCCTTTTTTACCATCTTCTACAAATTGCAGATACAAATTGCTTATCCACGTATCAGAACGCTTTTCCTAGAAGATGACATTGGAAGTCTCTTGCTTCCAGACCCTGTCCAGGAAGGTGCTGCTGGAAATGAGCATCAGGGACAATGGGGGTTTGAACCTGCTTGTTGTGCGCCACTGTAACCTTGGACTTTTTGGACTCCCTATGCTGGGAGGGAGGTTGGGCTATATTTTTTATTCTTTCATAATATGTTTTTAAATATTCCTTTAAAAAAACATACCAGAGAGCTAGAACATGTGTTGTCCTTGGGAGGGTGAGTCAAGGCGCAGAGGGGGTAGATGAATAGAGAAAGGAAGGATGGTGAATAGTCAAAATATTCAATGTACATTTGTGAAAATGGAACACAACAATGTGAGGGGATGGGTAGGGTTGGGAGAGATGGGGAGAGATGGAAGAGGTGACAATGATCAAGGTACATGTACTTAGAAACTAACATGTTGACTTGAAATCCCACACTGATTTTAAAGTCAATAAATAGATGTTGTGTTCAGCCCTTAAATGAGCAGTTTTGAGTCTGTTATAATACTTCCTTTAGCACTTTTTTGACTGCTTTCTTTTTAAAAAAAATACGTTTTTTTATTGCAAAAATACTGTACAGAGGGGTTACAGTTACATGAGCAAGGTCATGAGTACATTTCCTATCAAGCATTGTTACCCCCTCCTTTGTTTGTCCCCTACCCTCCCTTCCCTCCCACCTCCACAAGTAGGCTCCCCCTTCCCCCACCTCCCTCCCACCTAAATTGTAAAGTTCATTTTTCAACATAGTGTCTTGTACATCTCATTGTTACAATGGGTCAACCTGTATCCCTATTTAAGCATTTTGTTTTTTCCCTTCCCCTCCCCAAGGTAGAGAAGTATATACAAGATGCAGGGCACCGACACCAAATACAGTGAAAACAAGGGTTATACCATGGGGGAGGAACATAGAAAGAAGCAAAAAAAAATCACATGGTACATTATAAATATGTTAGGAACAATAGCAAGAAAGAAAACACCACTTGTTTCCCTATCTTGGGGTTCATTTTATCTGGTTATCTTATCTGGTCATATGTACATAGCTTTTGATCTTGTCTGCTTGTCCCAGACATATACTAGTTATTGCAAATAAGGGAAACCATGGGACCTTTGTTTCTTTGGGCCTAGCTTACTTCACTTAATATAATTTTTTCCAAGTCTTTCCATTTCCTAACAAATGGGGCGATGTCATTCTTTCTGATGAAGGCATAGAATTCATATATATATACATATATATATATATATATATATATATATCACACTTTCTTGATCCATTCATCTACTGAGGGGCATCTGGGTTGGTTCCATATCTTAGCTTTGGTAAATAATTCTACAACAAACAGTTGTACTGGTAGCCTTAGTATGGCTAGTTTGTGATTGTTTGGGTAAATGCCCAAAAGTGAGATTGCTGGGTCATAGGGGAGCTCTATGTGGAGTCTTTTGAGGAACCTCCATACTGCTTTCCAAAGTAATTGCACAAGTTTACACTCCTACCAACAATGCAGTAGGGCTCCCTTTTGGCCGCATCCCCTCCAGCATCTGTTGTTAATAGATTCCTTGATTATAGCCATTCTAACTGGGATGAGGTGGAATCTCATGTTGTTTTGATTTGCATTTCTTTTATGGCTAGACAGGTTGAGCATTTCTTCATATATCTATTGGCCATTCTTATTTCCTCTTCAGAGAAGTTTTTCTTTAAATCTTTAGCCCACTTATTTATCAGGCAGTTGTTTATTTGAGGATTTGTTGTTAGGGGATTTAATTTTTTGAGCTCCTCAGGATTATAGACATGATTATGAGCAACAGGAAAGCATAAAGTTTTACCATATCTTTGGGAGATGACCTGTGAAGCTGAAGATGTGAAATCACTTACTTTGAGACCGAGAGCAATACTCAAGAAACAAAAATTAAGATAATTAAAACACCACAACTATTTACATTTCAAATGCCATTATGCTTTTCATTTATCATACCATGCATTCGGTTGGATTTCACAAACTCTTTTTCTTCCTTGTCAACACTGGAGGGATGCCAGGTAAACTTCTGAATGTTTTCATCAAAATACCTGCTCAGATTCTCATCAAAGACTGTGAACAGTAAGTAAAATTCCTTGTCTATTCCTTTCTATGGAGAAGAAAGAAAGAAATACACAAAACATACAGCTTGCAGAATGCATAGCATGTTTAACTTTCAAATTTAAGACAAAATGAGTGATGATCAATGTGAGCTACAGATTCACCAAGTCATTTTGTAAATCAGGATTCTCAGCTTGACTCGGGTGGGTTCACGTGATGTCTAGGAAACATGTCTTTCTTTTTATGTCCTATTCATTACTATGAAACTTCTTTTTTGTTGTTCCTCTTTTTAATTATTATTTTTAAGTAGTTGTACAACGGGCTTTCAATTCAACATGTCAATTTATGAGCACAATGCATCCTTATCAGTTGTCTCCCTTACATCATTCTCAATTTCTTCCAAAGTGTGATGTCCTTGCTCAGCAGGCTTTCTGCCCCGTGTAGTCCTGTTCACAGGCTGGACCTCTCTGACCGCATCTGAGTATGGCCTCCGATGCTCGGGCCTCAACCTCTCTGTCTGACTTCATTTCCTGCTCCTAACCTCCTCACTTTCAGAAGACACTCTGCCTTTGTGCTCTTCCATCAATAGTACACCAGCCTCATTCGTGCTTTGGGGTCTTTTCAGATGCTGTTCCCCCTCCTAAAGAAATCTCCTCCCCAGCTCGCTCCTCATGTTACATAGCCTTCACCTTCGGCCTCACCCTAAACTCATCTTACCCTACTCTTGTTGTACTTGAAGCACTTAGCTCCACCTGACATTATATTTTATAAACTTATTTTAACTGCTTTCCTCTGAAATATGGACTGCATGTGGGAGAGACAATTTTAAGGTTTTTGATTCCACTCTGTACCCTCAGGTCCAAGAAAAATGGCTGGAAAATCAGGCACTCAACATATATTTGTGAGAAAAATAATGAATTCATAAAACTTAGGAGACAGGGTTATTTTATGCTAACTTGGGTTGAAGAGGACTATGAATTACTAGGTTGAATATTCCTAGACAGTTTATTGGATTTTATTTGACTACACAGTACACTCAACTAATGATTATGCTTTTCTTTCAAGCTGCACCAAATAGCTGATACACGTTTTGTCACTAGATGTCCTCCTGTCTCAAACATGTTTCCCATCCAAGCTGCCTTTTATTCTGCTGCTGTCCTTACAGTGATGCCTTGCCTGCCTGCCTGCTCAGCTAATCCTTCACTCTTCTCCCTTGGTATCATGCAACAAAGCCAAGTTCAAAAGCAATTTGTTGTGTTCTGCTATGTCCTTATACATACACAGTTTGCTTCTTTTATCTTTTGCAGACTTCTAATGCAGAGAGAGAGAAGAAGAAGAAGAACGGGAAGGAGGGAGGGAAGAAGGGAGGGAGGAAAAGAGGGAGAGAGAAATTGGAGAAGAGGGGAGAGAGGAGGGGAACGGGAGGAGACTGGGGAAGGGGAGGGAAAAGGAGGGGAGGAGAGGAGAAGGAAAGGAAGAGTAGGGAAGGGAAGGGGAGGGGAGCGAGGGGAAGCTAAAAAAATCACCTGGCTATAGCCTATGGCATCCATATGAAACCTTACTAGAAAGATGCATAAATACCTCTTCCCCTGCTCATCTTTTCACCTGCCTAGAAGAGGCCTGAGTAGGTTTTTCCCTGAAGAAAGACTGATACTCAGTAGGTAGGTTACTTCTTGAATTGAAAATAACTTTCTGTCTGGTAAAATGGATTTCTCTCTGAACAAAATTTCAGCTTTGGGGAGGTTTCAGGATTTTTTGTTCCTCATGCATCATGTATAACTAATCTCACCATAAGTAATATTTGGCTTAGGTAAAACAACAACTTCTACAGACACTTCTGGAGTCTTTAGAGAGCTACGTGAAATGTAATTAGGATTCTTCTTATTTGACAAGGTTTCTCAAAGTTGGCCATAAAAGAGTTGGATATTTCACAATTCTTTATTCAGATGTTGTAGACCAATTAAATCATAATTTCCAGATAATTCCAGTGTTCAGCCAAAGCTGGCGACCCCTGTAACTCATCATTGAAAACGGGAAGTTAATTATGGTAGTTGCAAGAAAGTGTGTAAATAATTCCTTATAAACACACATTTAGAGGCTTACATTCTTGCACTGATTAGCAGTGAAAATCACAGCATTTTAAAATACCTCTATGTGATATTAAGAACATTTATAAAAAGAGGAAAACCTATTCATTCAAACCTTTATTTTACCAATTAGAAATTGTAAGGCAATTTACGTAAGCTGTGATGTCTTAGAATATTTGGCATTGTAAGGACCTAGTTCTGGGCTCAAAGGAATTTCTAGACTTAGATGACACAGGCATGTTGGTCTACCAGTTCTCTGCAAAAATGAAAAATCCTAGAAATGTCTATTTCATGTGTAATACTCTTGAGTATTTGTACTATACCTCAATAGTAGCATAAGGTAATACAGAATGTATTTACTATGGTAGTAAGTCAGAAGAACATGTGACTTTGCACATCTGTCTTTTCCCAGTACATTAGCTTATTTCCTATGAATTAAATACCTGAACCAAAAAGATAAAGTGCCGGAAAATATTTGTAACGTAGTTTTGATTTTTTTCCCTGTTGTATTCATTCAGTGAAAAATTTGATTTTTTCCATAAGTATCTGTAGAAGTTGTTGTTTCACCTAAGCCAAATATTATTTATGGTGACATTAGTTATGCACGAGGAACAAAAAATCCTGAAACCTCCCCAAAGCTGAAATTTTGTTCAGCAAGAAATCCATTTTACCAAAGTTATTTTCACTTCAAGAAGTAACCTACCTACTTTGTATCAGTCTTTCTGCAGGGAAAAATCTACTCAGGCCTCTTCTAGCAGGTGAAAAGATGAGCAGGGGAAGAGGTATTTATGTATCTTTCTAGTAAGGTCTCATAGGGATGCCGTATGTACTTCATTCTGGGAATGAAGTACATCAACCCAGCTATAAGAAATAGAAAAGCAACAATCCTGGGTGGGCCTTGGTTACTTTGGAAATTTGGGTCTAAAGTTTAGAAAAAAATAAATAACCCCCTCATTGTGTAGGAGTCAATTTCAAAAGGAAAGAAGAGCTACTGCTTTTGTAAGGGCCTCTTCATCACTAGCTACTCGGTAGCTACATGGCTCATCTACTCCCCAGTATAACTCTTGGTGACATTTGATGACCTACCTGTGTGCCGTCGGCATTGAGAGCACCCCTTTTACACACCAGCAGAGGTCCTACAAGCCCAGCACTGGTATCCTTGATTGCCTCAACTGCTGAGAAGTAAAGATAGGTCAAGCAGGGGGGGTCGCCTGCGGCGGGGCTGACACTTTCTGGCACCATCCATCTGTATGTGAAGGTTTCCCCAGGCTTGACATGGGCGCCTGGTTTCAGAAATCCTGAGGGTACAAATGAAATGGTTACTCAAATCCACAGCAAACACTGCCCAGGCTGGACTGTCTCTCTCCAACGCTGGTACATGTTACAGAAGGAAAGTTAGTATTTACCCGACCAGGGGAGCCACTGATGCCTATAACACACTGTTGTTTTATGAGGTAGAAGCTTCACTCAAAGCAGTTTTCTTTGTAGAGTGTATACTGTTTTATACCCAAATACCGGACTTAGCCAACACTGAAAGAGTGATGTAGTCCATTTAATAATTAATTAAATATGAGACATCATTGAATGCCTTTTTTTTTTTTGTCCGTCATGGGTCTTGAACTCTAAGCCTGGGCGCTGTCCTTCAGCTCTTCAGCTCATGGCTAGCACTCTACCACTTGAGCCACAGCACCACTTCCAGTTTTCTGAGTGGTTTATTGGAGATAAGAGTCTCATGCACTTTCCTTCCCTGGCTGGCTTTGAACTGTGATCCTCAGATCTCAGCCTCCTGAGTAGCTAGGATTAAAGGTGTGAGCCACCAATGCCTCGCTCATTGAATGCCTTCAATATAAAATATGTTTTACTCAGCCTTGCAGGAAACAACCCCAAAATGTTAAACAAGAGACTAATTTTTAAAGATTTTGAATCCTGGGAGCATGAACTAGTAGCTAATTTAAGTAACCATATGCTGGAAGAGGTAAGTGAATGTTCAAGGTTACAAAGCTGATAAATGACAGAGCAGGGATTCAAACTCAAGTCTGTTTCCTTTGAAAGCCCGTGCAACTAATTCACATTGATTGTACTGCCAAAAAACACAACAGTCTCTCTCTTACTGAACCAGGCTAAAGATTCCCTTTGCATATCGTTCCATGTTTTGGAAAAATGTGCCCAGTAAGTTTTCTGAGTTGAAAAATGAAAAACACAAACATTTGGCTGGCCTTGGTGTTCTCTCTATGGCACCTCCCCTCCCCACAAGTCATTCTGAGCATCTTGATTTAAAAAAAAACAGAGAGCACGGTTTTATCAGGAGAGGCTGAAGATTGGAGAGTACAGATTCTTTTATCCTTCCTCTCACCAGCACCACCAAACCTAATCTTGACTGGGCAGGGCCTCCATCTAGGGGATGAAGAAAGATCCCAAGAGGCCATGGTGGCTGCTGCAGCCATGGTGGCAGCACTGAGGGTCCAGGAGTTTCTCAGAAGCATTGTCTTGAATGGTGGATATTTCTGCCACCAGGAGCTGAAGCTGCCCTCCTGTGTGCAAAGAGCCTGCACTCCCTGCTCTGTGAGGGAGAAAGGCTGCATATGATAATATACAGCCCATAATACTGACCTTCAATCAACAGTTCTCGTAGTAAATAGAGCAACGACGTGTATAATTTTGTTAATGAAACACTGGAAATGAGCTTTCCCCTTCTATTCTTACCAGCAGAATCTTGAGAAACTTCCAGCAGAAAGACTCTCCATTTTAGAGATATGGAAGAAGCTCACTTTAAATTTACTACATTACCAAGAGAAAAGGAAAGAAATGACCATTTCCAAAGAACCTATTGAGGAACCTGTTCTGTATTCTCCCCATCCTTTTCCAGTGCCTTCACATGTGAATGTTATTATCTGCATTGGATAGATGAGAAGAATAATGTATAGGAAGTTGAAATCATTGCCTAAGTACTTAGAGTTGGGAAGGGAAGGGACCAGGACTTGAACCAAGTCTGTATAGTTGTCAGTCCTTCCCTCATTTGCTCTGTTTCTTCTCTAGGCTCAGGCTGAGACTCACCATCTAAGTTTGGTGCTGCATCAGATGCCTTGTCATAGAGCACACCATGGGGTAGAATGCTGTAGACTTTGTCAGCTTTGTTGGCAAAGGTCACTAGCAGGGTATCACCCACCTCTGCCTTTATGACTGGACCTAGAAAATTTTGAGAGGGGAATGAAGTTGGTGAGAAGAAAGGAAATAAGTACGAGCAGAGGAGTCATTCTATGGAGATGAACAATGCCCGGTAAGGCATGGCCTCTCCAAACACGAGGATTGTTTTACTGTACCAAGAATTCCAAGATGGCCTTCTATCCCGGAGGGTCTTTTTCTTTGAGTAAAAGTTGCATCCACATATTCTGTATACCGAGCCTTCCAATATTGCCCTCCTATTCTGTGCTCTCCTTGTGTGAAGTAGAGTGCAGAGTCGCTGTAAATGATGTTGGAATGTGATTGAAAACACATCCTGCCACATCCACTGGAGACATTAACAATGGATCTTCAATGATAACCTCTATCCCACTCACCCACCAGTCTCCCCAGGAACATCTACACTGGCTTGAGCAAAGTTCACAAGGAGTCGACCAGCCTTAAAAGTCTTCAGAAGTGATCGAGTTCATTTCTCTCTTGGACATGGTACTCCCTTCCCCAGAAGTTCAGCAACCAAATAAGTTACAGGCAAACTCCTTACTTACCAATGTTGGGGTCCCAGAACTGTGTCCTACAAAGTAATAAAGAGCTAACAGGTTTCTCTGCTGAGCAAGCATCTATCTCTTGCTGATCTCAATGTGAACGTGCTCTGCAGATGGTAGGACATGTGCTCTCTGGCATGATTGAGTGAGTGCCTAGTTAATTAAGTCAATTAATGGAAAGGACGTATAAACTGTTATCATAAAAATCAAATTTTAAAATTGTGAGATTTAATAACATAACTTCTGACTAGCATTATCTCTCAACCACCTCATCTCCACCAGTGGAAATACCACTCCTACAGTCATGCATTGTCTTTCTCTTCTTTTGCTATCTAATCTCCTCACTTTGTAAATTCTGTACACTTCTTTTTCAACACACTTTGTGCATCTTTTCTCTTCTTGTCTTCCTTATACTAAAGCCCAGGTGATGCTCACATCACCTCATTGCATATTCTGCACCTTATCTCACTCCGGCTTATTCATTTTTTTCTCAGTATACATACTAACACAACATTAATATCCCAAAAGGTTACCAGCACTATTTATTTATCCTTAAGTGTCAATTGCTTCCAGTTGCCAATCAAACCAAGTTTTAAAGTATTAAAGAACTTTTGTGATTGATGTCCAGTACTCTCTCTATTGTTCTATGCAAGTGCTCATTCCTTAAATGACCACCACATTCTTTCTGATCTAATCTACCTCTCCCATATAGCATGTGCTGTGCATTAACCCCTGCATCTAAATTTTCCCAGCCTTCACTACTCACTTATATAAATTCTGTCATTCTACAAGATCCTGCTTAAATCCGATTTCCTGTGTGCGGTGCTCTATGACTATCTTTGTTATCTCTGAACAGCCATGAAACTACCTCTACTCATAACTCTCATAACTTGTAAAGTTGTTTCTGTACCCCTTCTCCACATAAGGGTGAGGACATTGTCTTAGATGCTTTGCATCTCTCCTGCCACAAGTTCATTGTACTTTCATATACCACACTAAATACTGGTTAAATATACTCTAATTTTTCATATTTCAGAAGGCACTTCAGAACTCCAGAAGGCTTCTGAATTGTTTTAAAAGCTAAATCTCACCAAGCTCCAGTGGCTTATGCCTGCAATCCTAGCTATTTAGGAGGCTGAGATCTGAGGATCTCAGTTCAAAGCCAGCCTGGGAAGGAAAGTTCATGAGACTCCTATCTACAATTAACCATGAAAAATCTGAAAATGGAAGCTGTGGCTCAAGTAGTAGAGCACTAGCCTTGAGCAAAAAGCTCAGGGTCACCCCCCAGACCCCAAGTTAAAGCTCCAGGACCAGCGCAGAAAATAAATAAGACAATAATAACAAAAGTTTGTTTTTCTTATTCTGTTTAGAAAGAAATGCTCACCAATAGAGAATATTGACATGAAAAAATTTTTATGCATGGTTCTCACAAATTCTTTGTGCAAGTTTCAGCTGCATTAGTTTGGTGGAAGAATGCAGGTATATATGTGTGAATGAACAGAATTGATGAATGAAATATATGCTTGAAGCAAAGGTTGTCATTACTGGTCACAAAAAGAGGACTTGAATAGGTGCTGGGGAATAGTAATCATTCTTAGCATCCAATTATTCATTTTAATGCATTCATAGACATCATTAACATATGCGTCTCTAAGTCACAGAAGTTCACACCAAATTATAAATTTCAAGATTCAATTTGAAAAATACTAGATGCTATGGGAACCAAGAAAAAGTGATTACTTCTGATTCAGAAGTCAGGGAAGGCTTCCCTTAACAACTTAAAGGGGGGGAAATGACATTGTTGGACAGGGAGGAAAGGGACTCATGAAGGACAGAGATGGGACATCATTAATATCAAAATTCCCTGAGCTTTTTTTAAAGCTCACCTACACTGAAAAGGAGTTTCTCCTACTGAAAAATAGTCATGCAATGGCCTTACTCTTAGTTTTCCAAATGGCACTTTGCATTCCAGTTTGCACACAATGGGTACTCAAACATTTGTTTAATGAAAGAATAAATGAATCCAAGGAAATAAACACTGCCAAATCTCATCAGTATTTATATTAAGAATTTTTAAGAAATGACATTGAAATTGTCCAAAAAGAAGTGTACTCATTATCTGACTTATCTAACTGTAACCCCTCTGTATACACCTTTATAATAACAATAAAAATAAAACAAAAAGGAAGAGTGACATTGTGTCATCTATGTGGCATATGGTCATCAGAGTAGGGCCTGAAATACAAGAAAGATCATGTGTGGAGATCTTACTACATGCCTCTCTTGCAAAGAGCTCAGAAATACCAGCAAAAAAGTGCATACCTGCCGGAGGCATTCAGAGGAAGACCAGTAAACTTGTCATACCCTTGAGGACCATAATCCCAAAGAACTTTTTCAGCTGCTATGAAGTAGCGCCTCTGTTGACCATTCATCTTGGGGCGAGGAATATCACTTTTGCAGTTACCAACATTGTATTGCCCTAACATTCCAGCTGTAACACAAGCCAAGAATAAATGACACTCAGGAAAATACTGAAGAGCACTTAAAACTTTTATACAGAAAATTAGACTACATGCTAAGTTAAAAATGAAGAATAGGGAGAAGAGATTTTGTAACATATATGACAAAAGATGCATTTGTGAATCACTAGGGAAGGTGGCTCAATGGTAAGTGTTTGCATGTGGCCATGAATTTGATCCTCAATATCACTGGAAGGGCGGAAGGAACGTATGAGGGGCAGCGAGAGTGGTTTTACTACTCTGCATATATGAAAGTAAAATAATAAAACCCATTAAATTTATAAAAGGATCAAAGAGTAATAAAGGAGGTCAAATTGATCAAAGTCCATTTTATGTATCATGGAAATACCACAATGAAGCACTTTTGTACAACTAATATATGCTAAGTAAAAAACTAAAACTAAAGAAGAAAAACACACTTTGATAGACATTTACGTTCAAAGACATAAATGAATGTTTTATAAAAGAAGTCACATCAGTCAAAGTAAATAAAAAGAGTTCAAGAAAACAAAAGACTAATAATGATTAGTGTTGACATTCAAGCGGAGGGAAGGGTGAGCTCACACATGATGGCTGGGAGAATAACTACTTCTAAAAACATAATTTAGCAATGTGTGGCCATTGGGTTTTTTTCTAAAAAAATAAACTTTGATCCATGAATTCCAAATCAAGAAGTTTTCCTAAGGAAACGTTCAGAGAAAAGGGAAAATGTACTATGAACTGTTTCTAATAGCCAAAAAGAAGGAGTAAAATATAAGTGTTAAGCACTGGGGTATTGGTTAAATAAAGTACAGTCTCCCTATGACAATCATTTTCATTAACATGAAAATATTCTTCTGATGTGTTAATAAGTAGAAAGAGCAAAGGACAGAGAACTAGTAGCAGACTGATTTTATTCTTTAAATCATGCACACTGTCACATAAGGGTATGGAAAATAGTGAGGGTGCATACTCACCAAAACACAATGCTAGTATCTCCATATGTGGTTACAGATTATATTTACTAAGTTCCATAATATTTCTTTCTTAAGGGTATGGAAAATTTAGGCAATACTGGATATCAGTGAATGGATAAACATCAATGTACATTTACAACTACTGGCCAAACTCAGAAATATTATTCATCTCAAATGGTTTTCTTGATTTTAAGTCTAGATTTGGAGTGCTTAGGTCACGAATTTTCTTCTTAGATTTAACCCTGGTTGGGGACTGGGGACTCATGACTGTAATCCTAATTACTTAGGAAGCTAAGACCTAGAGGGTTGCAGCTCTAATATTAGTAATAATTAACTAATTAAAAATTAGAACTTTATCTTGTTCAACTTTGTCTTCCCTGGTAGGTATTAACTGATTAACTTTTAAGTTGAATTTAATTTAAATGGAATAACTAATACTAAGATTTGTTATACAAGGTTGACAGGAACAAAACCATATTATCAAAGCATCCATGAATATCCCTGCATATCAGATTTAGATGTTAATCAGATATTATTAAAGTGAACATTCAATTTCACTGACACTTTTTCCCTTTCTACTTGCATCATTTTAGGTCAAGTCCTTTATATCCCATAGCTCGAATGCTTCTAGTACTTCTTAACTAGCATCCAGTGGCCTTCTGGGCAAATATGTTATATTAACCTTTCCAAGACTATAGTGTGTTACTAGTGTGCCTAAGAATTGAGGACTCAAAACTGCCTTCCACACATAGCTCTGCCTCCTTCACTTGGTCATGAACACCATTGCACCAATACAAATGGCAGCTTCAGAGAAGTTTCCAAGGAGGAATCATGGAGAGTTAAAAACTTAAGGGCTCCGTCTGCCTCCTCAGGCTTTTCTCTCATTATTTCTCTAGCATGAACCTATCTTTTGGTCCAGATAAATAAGGATTTATTCCGTGTTGTCTTAAGGAACCAGAACCATGTCATTCGGCAGGCAGTTAACAAATGCCTTTTGTAGGCAAGAGGACTGTTCATTATCAATGGGTTTTGTCTTGATTTAAGGAAGAACATTCCAATAGCGCAGTCTAGAGATGACATAAGCTGATACAATCACTTAACAGAGATATTCAAAAGGAAATTCAAAAATTGGCTGGAGATTTGATCCTGATTATCTAGAAAGTCTTTTTCAGTGCTAAAATTTTACTTAATCTTCCCAGTCATGGGAAGAAACATATACTTTTCTCAGTTTTAAGGAAGACTTGCTTTCTTTCCTTCTTCCTCTATTCACTTCCTACCCACATTTCAAGATTTGGTTTAGGAGCAATCTCCTGAGGAAGTGCCCGGGTTGTTCTGGAATAGTGAGTACAGCATCCACAAAATCTGGCCTCACATTTTACTCATTTTGTAAACGTCTAACTGTGCCTTGCGGCTAGACTAAAAGTCCTTTTGAAAGTCTCATCCATTTTTTTCAATCATCTCCTTGTTCACAGAGACATGATTAATAAATGACTGAGAGCAGTATTTTAATTAAAAGAATGCAGTATGCTTTTATGTATTTAATATTTAAGTAACTATAATACATATAAGAATCCACCTATGAGAAAGCATTGGGCAAGCAGCAGTGACTATGTAGTTTTCTTGCACTGTTCTGTGCACATAACATGGCCTTTGTCCTTTTTTACCTTGTAGGTGGTCGCTGACTTGGCATGTTATCATCCATTTCCCAGGATTTTCAACGATCATTTCTGTTGTCAGGAAGGTGGCTGGGAACAGGTTGACAACATCTGTCCGATGCCCTCTGCTGATGAAGGTGTTACCATAAAAGTAGATGGAATGGATGTCTATCTCATTCCCCATTCCAAACAAGTGCCAGGACACAGATTCACCAACACACATGTCAGGTTCAGGGAAATTCCCAAAGAGGAATCCATTGAGGGCTGAAAATAGAAATGCACTAGTGGAAAAGACTCCCATACAAAGGCAAACGAGACCAACACATCATTGGTTGTAATGCTTTATGGAGAAATTCAGGCCCTTAATACTTATGTATTATTATCTCACAAAGGAATGGAAAGTTTTGTCTATTTTAAGGAAAAGAAATCAACACAAGTGAAGATCAAGCTGGGCATAGTAGCACACACTTGTAATCCCCCACTCCGGAGGCAGAGGCAGGAGGACTCCAGCCTTAGCTATATAGTGAGGAACTGCTTCAGAAAATTTTTTAAAAAGAAAAAGAAAAAGCCTGAACAAAACAAAGAAGAGGAGGAAGCAGAAGAAGAAATCAGTATACATTGTACACAGTCTTAGAGCTACAGTGAGCAGTCATGTGTAAGAAGGTGTATTAAGGTATAGACTGAACTGATGCACTTCCAGAGTGACTCAATCACCTTCTATTCAAATCCTTCATTTGTATATCTACCATACCACCCACATCACACTTCCTTCCTGCTCCTTTGAGCTGGAAACATGTCTTGCTCATGTCATCAGGATCCAGCAGAAACTCTGACATGTAGCATCTACTTAATTATGTAACACAAGCATGCAGCAGGGTGAAAAGTAAAGGAGTTGATTTAAGGATACTTACGAGACATATTTTTATTTTGTTACTTTAAAAAACAGGGAGGTCCAGGGGGCTAGTAGCTTATGCCTGTAATCCTAGCTGCTCAGAAAGCTCAGATTTGATGATTGAGGTTTGAAGCCAGCCGAAGCAGAGAAATCCATGAGACCCTTATTTCCAATTCAACAATTAAAAGCCAAGAGTGGAGCTGTGACACAAGTAGTAGAGTACTGGTCTTGAGAGAAAAGATAAGGGACAGCCCGCAGACCCTGAGTGTAAGCTTCAGTACGCGCATGTACACACACACACACACACACACACACACACACACAGCTGTCATCTAAATGGCAGCCACAACTTTACCAAGACTTGATTAAATTCCAACTAAGCTTTTTAAAGCTATTGCTACTAAGATAATAATGATGTAGGCAGCACAATCAATTCTAAGCCATTTTGGTAGATTTGAATAAATTGAGCAATAGGTTTGTGTTGATTAACTAGGGTTTTTTCCCCCCTTGTAGTTGGCAAGTTCTCATTTGCCAGTCTCAAAGAAGGAGTGCCTGCAAACACTTACTTATGCACACATGCTATCTTTCCTTAAAATGTAGTGGAATGCTCAACAAGAAATGTACTTATTACCTTACTCATGTAACTGTAACGCCTCTGTATAGCATCTTTACAATAAAACAAAATTTAAAAAACTGTTCACAGTAATTTTTATTAAATGAGGCAAGAGGGGGACCT
Source organism: Dipodomys ordii (assembly GCF_000151885.1). Lineage (NCBI taxonomy): Eukaryota > Metazoa > Chordata > Mammalia > Rodentia > Heteromyidae > Dipodomys > Dipodomys ordii. Next base: position 2,915,605 of record NW_012267330.1, read on the forward strand.
ACAACTCCTCTCCTTCTTTATGGAATTCTATGGCAACACAGAGGCTGCCTCAGGACGATTCTAAGAAACATGATTTCACAGTGAATGAAGACAGGTGTTTACATTAAAGATTTCCTTTATGTCCTCTAAAGTTCTCCAGCCAAACAGTGGAAAGAGACAGCTTAGTCCTCACATCCTCAAAATGCTGCAGTAAGCCACCATTGTGAAGAACAATCACAGGTAAGCTTTCTGTCTGAACTACAAGGATAACTATAAATAGTTTGAACAAAAATATTCAAACAAATATAAGGTCTGGTGTACATTGGTTGCTCAATAAAACTTGGCTAAAAGAATGCCTGGGAAGATAGCATTACAAGTGCCCCTTTAATCCTTATGCATAGCATAGTTCTTAAAAATTGGCAGCCATTCACAAAATAGTTGCTGAATAAGGCAAGAGGTACAAAACAATTATTAGGTGATAGTGACTCCATTCTCTTTTATGTCAATTTAATCCCATTAAGTCTCCAGGATTACTTTACCCATCAAGTCTTTGCTGATTATGACACTGATCCTTCCATTTTCTGTACCACAATCATGTCCATCATACTCAATTTAGCTTGTATCTATTGTGTTGCAGGTTGTTTAGGCTCCAACATGTATTATAACTTATTCATATTACTTCAAACCACTGTCATCACTATTTATATATCTGGCAAAACAAGGCTTAGCATACCTTCCTGAAGTATCCCATAGTTTAGGAGACACTAGTACATTCGAGAGCATAAGAGACAGTCACTGCAAGGTCCACTCCAGGAGGGCTGGGCAGACTCTTCCCTCCTCTTGGCTGATCTCCACCCAGTATCTGCATTACCTAAGTAACTGGCACACCTGGAGGCAATCCCCTCCCCCTCCTCTGAGGTCACATCCTGGACCACCACCCCCTCCCATTGGACTGTGGGAGGGTCCAAGGCTCTGAGGTCATATTCGAATCTGGTGCAGGCCCTGGCCTAGATAAATCCTGGGGGGTAGGAGGGCTCGCTCCTTTTAGGCCATGTGCATATCCACCATGCACTGTGGGCACACTGTTTGGAAATAAAATAAACCTCTCTTTCTTGCCTAAATGCCACGTGTTGTTCTCATCCACTGGCTACCTACTTAAATTTACCTTACACTCACCATGCATTTTATTGCTTCTCTGGAAAACAGCATCCTTCTTGTCAACAGAATCAGGGTCTGTGCAGAAATGTCTTATATTTTCATCAAGGTACCAGCTTTGATTCTCATCCACAAGAGTGAACATTATAACAAATTCTCGATCCACATCAGTCCTTGTGCCTGAGTACCTGTTCAGCATACCTACAGGATGAGTTCAGAGGGCAGATTAAAACAAAAGTTCAAGGTGAAATAAATTAAAATGAGCTTTCCTTCTTACCAATGGTGTTTGGTTGATCTGAAGTTTGTCAAAGGGCTAAACATAGTTGGATAATCTACAATCCCCTCAAAGAACAAGGGCTTTGTTAAAAATGACAGAACAACAGAAAAGTCATAAAAAATAAATATTCACAACTGTAGCCTAGGAAAGCTAGCTGTCCTTTAGGTAGGTAGATTTTACTGACAACATAGACACACTAAGTCAGTTAATAAGAAGTTAAGTAGCAAACATTACCTATGTGTAATAATGAAGCAGAAGTTGTCTCAGGTCATTTGATAAAAATTTTCACGCTTATGGAATGTTATTTTATAAATATGAATCAGATTCATTTTAGAATGCTCCTAGGATTTCTTAAGCAGAATATAAAATATTTCCCTTTGCTATGATGTTAGACCATACTTCCATGCTACAGCAATTTCCAGTATGCTAAAGAAAGTTTAAAGGAAGAGGCACAGTCTGTGTGGAATAAGGAAGGTAAGCCAAACTGGACCCGAATCTTATTTACTTGCTACACATGAGTTACCTGGGAAGAGGCTTTTGGGAGCAGGGATGCACCTTACCTTCTTTACATACTAGCAGAGGTCCAATGAGCCCAGAGCAGATGTCCTTGGGAGCATCAATGTGAGAATGGTATACCCAAGTCAGGCAGTTGGCATCTGCAGGAGCAGGTGCATATTCTTCTCTCACTGGCCACACATAGGTATAGTTCTTGCCAGGAGGAACCATGTCATCATCCTTGTTCCTTCCAGATGTTCCATCTGGGTACAAGGCGCCTTCCGAGAAAAGACAAGGTATCATTAAAAGGCCAGAGTCTTTTAAATATCAGTGAAATTAAGTATGTTTGCTATGGAGCTTGAGGCAAAGTTAATACAATCTTTTTATTTTTTCATGGTATTAATCCTGGGGCTTGAATTCAGGGCCTGGGTACTACTGCCCCTGAGCCTTAATTTTGCTTAAGGTTAGTGCTCTACCACTTGAGTTACCATCCACTTGTGGCTCTTTGATGGTTCATTGGAGAGAAGAGTCTCATGGACTTTCCTGCCCTGGCTGGCTTTGAATCACAATCCTCAGACCTCATCCTCCTGAGTAGCTAAGATAATAGGCATGACCCACTAGTGCCCAGCAAACATTTTTGTAGAAAAATTGTAGAAGACAAGTGACCAATATGTGCACATTATAATTATAAGAAGCATCGTAATGGAGGTGGGATAAGATGGTTTCCAAAGGACAGGGAAGAATTAGATTGTTACTGAAATGAAGGCAGGAGAATGAATGACAGAGAAAGATGGACACAATCCAGGACTATGTACCATTCATTCCCCCATGCATTTACCACTCATTCATTCAACAGCACGACTTGGGATAGACCACCTGCTAATGAATGTAAAAGCATTAGAAATTCAGCTTCAAATGTGACAGTCAGTGCCTGTATAACCGAGGCAAAGATATGACCAAAAATCTGAGTATTACCTTCTAAACAAATCCTTCCATAAAAGCATAATTTGAAGTTTTGAGGACACCAGTAAAACGAACAAACAAAAAGCCAGTTAAGCCCCTACTATACAAGTATAGTAGATACTTTGTGTGTTTTATCACATTTATTCTCTAAAGCCACCCCATAAGGAAGGTATTGACCATTTGTAAATATGTTAACATTGCTAGCATGTGACTGAGCCACATTTTAATTTTTTATGCCTGACTTCCCATCAAAATTATTGATGAGTGGATGGACCATTGTTATACTTGTTTATTCACTTTCATATAGCAACTGTCAGTGCTTTTTACATTCTGAAAATAATGTGAGTAATTTTCTACATCAAGCTCATAAACTATATAATACCTGAAGTCAGTGACACTTATAGAAATAACATTAGCCAAAACCTATGTGAAGGCAGCAGGGAATAAATTAGTTTAATCCCTCTGATTAATGCAAATCTGAATTTCTGGTTACATTTAGATTAAATATTTTTAGATATAAGTTTAGTATACATTAAGTTAATACATACAAACATTAAGTTAATATAAGGTTATACAGTTTCTCTGTCCATAAAATGAAACTCATCAATTCATCAAGATAGGACTTTTTGCTAGTATTAAGAGAATGTTTTTGAGAAAACCTTTATATATACATTCTTTACCATTATAATAAATTATATGTTCAATGCTTTTGAAAACAATTTTCAAAAGATACAAAAAACTTTTTCAAATAGTTTTTACATGGTCTTTTGATAGGTGAGAATATTTTGACAAAACAATTTTTACTCCAAGTTAAGCTAATGTAATTTGCTACTTTCTATCTTGATAAATAATCTAACTTGATAGAGGAATAAATACAGCCTCCTTCCTTCTGTGCACAGTATCCCCCCACCCCCGCCTAATGTCACAGTCACACAGTACAAATCAGCCACATACACACAATTTCTGCTTTTCTCTTTATCCTAGATAGCATCTCTGAACTTTTCACAGATATCTATCTAATTGACATTTACACTTGTAAATATCAAAGGATCTCAAATGTAACCTTTTGTAAGAGCAAAACTTACTTCTACCAAGTTTGATCCTCAGCCACTGTCTGCTGACCCAGAGAAAGCTACTACCAGTATATTCAATGCTACAAATCAGAATAAAAGTGATATTCTTATCTTCTTCCTCTTTCTCCCTTCCAGTTTCCAAATAGCTAGAATCTGCTTCTCTTCAAATTCATCCAATTCTGTCCATTTCTACCATCCAAACTCTCATTCAAACAGCCAGCATCTCTCAAGTGGGCTTCTGCAGTAACCATCTAGCTGTTTTCCCTGAATCTCTGCCTTTGATCCATTTTCCAAACTATGGCAAAAGTTAGTCTTTTCAAATTTCAAATCTGATTATATTATCCTCTGCTTGAAACCATGCCATGGCTTCTCAGTAGTGCTCAGATGAAGCAATCAGAGAAAATAAAAAACCACCAAACTTTAGGTCATAAAGGAAACAATGTAATAAGACTGATATGCAACTCAAAAACCAGAAGTGGAGTTGTGGCTCAAATGGTAGAGCGCTAGCCTTGAGAAAAAAGAGGCTCTGGGACAGTGCCCAGACCCCGAGTTCAAGCCTGACCAACTCCCCCGACCCATAAAAAATGAACAAACAAAAAAAGACCCTGATGTGGAAGTCCAGTGGATATAAGTAAACAACACAGCTGCCCATAAAGGACACCTGATAGAGAAAGAGAAACTGACTGAAGGGAAACACACATGACTGGCTCCTAAGACAATGGCCTCATATTTAAAAATACACCTAGGGCTCAAAAAAGTAATTCCCCCTTCCAAAATAAATCCTTAAACAAACAACAACCCAGTTAATAAATGGGCTAATGACTTAAAGAGAAACTTCTCAGAAGTAAGACTGGCCAATAGACCCATGAAATGTTCAACATCTCTGGCCATAAAAGAAATGCAAATCAAAACTACATTCAGATTCCACCTCACCCTAATTAGAATGGCCATTATCAAGAAAACTAATAATAATAGATGCTAGTGGGGATGTGATCAAAAAGGAATTCTACTACACTGTTGGTGGGAATGTAAACTTATTTAATCACTCTGGAAAGCAGTATGAAGATTCCTCAAATGACTAAACATAGAGCTTCTCTAGGACCCAGCAATTCCACTCCTGGGCATTTACCCAAAAGACCACAAGCGATGCCATACTAAAGCTACCAGCACAACCACATTTATTGCAGCATTATTTACTATGGTCAAGATATGGAATCAACCCAGATGCCCCTCAGTGAATGAATGGGTCAAGAAAGTGTGGTAGAAACACACAATGGAAATCTATTCATCCATCAGAAAGAATGATATTGTATCATTCATACGGAAATAGAAAGACTTGGAAAAAATTATATTAAGTAAGCCAGACCCAAAGAAACATAGGTTGCATGGTTTCCCTCATTTATTGTAACTAGAAAGTGCCTATAAATCGATACGTAAACACACTGGATAGTAAAAGACAAAAAACAATGCACTTGAACATGATACATTAAACAGGACTCTAGACATTCACACAGTGAGACTGAAGGAGGATATTCTTAAGAGAGGATCACAAATGCTCAATAGTTATGGGCATATGATCATATAAAATGTTTACTGAAATAAACTCCAAGAATTGGAAACAAGGTTTTTTTGTTATTTTGCTTTTTGTTTGCTTTTTTTCTCCTTTGTTGCTGTTTTTTTTTGTTGTTGTTGCTGTTTTATATTTCTCCACCTTTTGTTTGTATGTAAGTCTATCCATTTGGGGGAGGGTAAGTGGGGTCACAGACATGGTGGTACAAAGGGTGAACAAATGCAACAGTGACACTCACTAGACACTATGTTGAAAATTAAGTGTACACTTTGTTGGGGAGAGGGATCAGAAAGTATAATCTGGGAAAAAAAATAAGGGAAGAGGTGACACTGTTCAAAAAGAAATGTACTCATTACCTGATTTATGTAACTGTAATCCCTCTGTATATCACATTTAAAATAAGAATAAAAATATATTTTAAAAAATTAGTCAGAAAAGACAAAGATCACTTCACACTAATAAAGGAATTATCCACCAAGAGGACATAAGAAT